>NW_027189438.1:0-196934 GCF_040958095.1 Procambarus clarkii | reverse complement strand
AATAGTATCGAAATATTGGTAAAAAATATATTTACGTAATCAAACTACTGAAAAACGTTAAAAAAGTCACTATTATACCAAATTTGAGGATTTTAACTTCGAATCATAAAGCGAGGTTTCGTACTATTTAGATCCATGAAAAGACATATGACAATGTGGTTTCCAATACAATTATAAAAGTCAATGTGTTTTCATTAGAATTAACTAAATGTTCCTGATTTTCCGTTTATATTACCGATGGAAGATGTACACGCAAAACCGCTCTATTCCGGCTGAAACGTCGATATATGCAATAAAACCGAACTTCTCCCCTTTTCAATATCTTACTCAGTATTTTAAACGAGAAACAAATAGATTTGAAAATGAAGTATTTAAGGTTACTATCTAATCAATTATGTGTTTGCATCATTTTTATTGTATATTTAATGAATTAATACTAATAAACGGAAAATTCACAAAAACGTGGAAAAACGGCAAATATTGCCTAATTCGATGATATTTTGATTAAATCACATAAAGGAAAAGGGAATGATAACGTCAAAATATTGCTAACTTCGATGATTTCTCGTACGAAACAAAATGCAAGAAAACTTGCTTAAAATGCAATATATGCGAAATTCTGAGATTTGAAGGCCAAATCACATATCGTGATACTACATGAAATAGTATCGAAATATTGGTAAAAATGATATATTTACGTAATATCAAACTACATGAAAAACGTGAAAAAGACACGATTATACCAAATTTGAGGATTTAACTTCGAATCATAATGCAAGGTTTTCGTATTATTTAGATCCAGAAAAGACATATGACAATGTGTTTCCAATACAAATGATAAAAATCAATGTGTTTTCATTAGAATTAACTGAATGTTCCTGATTTTCCGTTCATATTACCGATGTTAATGTACACGTAAAACCGCTCTATCCGGCTGAACGTCGATATATGCAATAAAACAGAACTTCTCCCCTTTTCAATATCTTAATCAGTATTTTAAGAGAAACAAATAGATGATTGAAAATGAAGTATTTAAGGTTATAATCTAATCAATTATGTGTTTGCATCATTTTTATTGTATATTTATTGAGTTAATACTAATAAACTGAAAATTCACAAAAACGTGGAAAAACAGGCAAATATGCCTAATTCGATGATATTTTGATTAAAATCACATAAACGAAAAGGGAATGATAAACGTCAAAATATTGCTAAATTCGATGATTTCTCGTACGAAACAAAATGCAGAAAACTTGCTTAAAATGCAATATTATGCGAAATTCTGATATTTGAAGGCCAAATCACATATCGTGATACTACATGAAATAGTATCGAAATATTGGTAAAAATGAATATATTTACGCAATATCAAACTACATGAAAAAACGTGAAAAAAGTCACGATTATACCAAATTTGAGGATTTTAACTTCGAATCATAATGCAAGGTTTCGTATTATTTAGATCCAAGAAAAGACATATGACAATGTTGTTTCCAATACAAATGATAAATTCAATGTGTTTTCATTAGAAATACTGAAATGTTCCTGATTTTCCGTTCATATTACCGATGGAAGATGTACACGTAAAACCGCTCTAATCCGGCTGAAACGTCGATATATGCAATAAAAACCGAACTTCTCCCCTTTTCAATATCTTACTCAGTATTTTAAAGAGAAACAAATAGATGATTGAAAATGAAGTATTTAAGGTTATAATCTAATCAATTATGTGTTTGCATCATTTTTATTGTATATTTTTTGAGTAATACTAATAAACTGAAAATTCACAAAAACGTGGAAAACGGCAAAATATTGCCTAATTCGATGATATTTTGATTAAATCACATAAACAAAAGGGAATGATAAACGTCAAATATTGCTAAATTCGATGATTTCTCGTACGAAACAAAATGCAAGAAAACTTGCTTAAAATGCAATATTATGCGAAATTCTGAGATTTGAAGGCCAAATCACATATCGTGATACTACATGAAATAGTATCGAAATATTGGTAAAAATGAATATATTTACGTAATATCAAACAACTACATGAAAAACGTGAAAAAAAGTCACGATTATACCAATTTGAGGATTTTAACTTCGAATCATAATGCAAGGTTTCGTATTATTTAGATCCAAGAAAAGACATATGACAATGTTGTTTCCAATACAAATGATAAAAATCAATGTGTTTTCATTAGAATTAACGAAATGTTCCTGATTTTCCGTTCATATTACCGATGGAAGATGTACACGTAAAACCGCTCTAATCCGGCTGAAATGTCGATATATGCAATAAAACAGAACTTCTCCCTTTTCAATATCTTACTCAGTATTTTAAAGAGAAACAAATAGATGATTGTAAATGAAGTATTTAAGGTTACTATTTAAACAATTATGTGTTTGCATCATTTTTATTGTATATTTAATGAATTAATACTAATAAACTGAAAATTCACAAAAACGTGGAAAAACGGCAAAATATTGCTAATTCGATGATATTTTGATTAAATCACATAAGGAAAAGGGAATGATAAACGTCAAAATATTGCTAAATTCGACGATTTCTCGTACGAAACAAATGCAAGAAAACTTGCTTAAAATGCAATATTATGCGAAATTCTGAGATTTGAAGGCCAAAGCATATATCGTGATACTACATGAAATAGTATCGAAATATTGGTAAAATGAATATATTTACGTAATATCAAACTACATGAAAAACGTGAAAAAAGTCACGATTATACCAAATTTGAGGATTTTAACTTCGAATCATAATGCAAGGTTTCGTACTATTTAGATCCATGAAAAGACATATGACAATGTTGTTTCCAATACAATTATAAAAATCAATGTGTTTTCATTAGAATTAACAAAAATGTTCCTGATTTTCCGTTTATATTACCGATGGAAATGTACACGCAAACCGCTCTATTCCGGCTGAAACGTCGATATATGCAATAAAACCGAACTTCTCCCCTTTTCAATATCTACTCAGTATTTTAACGAGAAACAAATAGATGATTGAAAATGAAGTATTTAAGGTTACTATCTAATCAATTATGTGTTTGCATCATTTTTATTGTATATTTAATGAATTAATACTAATAAACTGAAATTCACAAAAACGTGGAAAAACAGAAAATATTGCCTAATTCGATGATATTTTGATTAAATCACATAAAGGAAAAGGGAATGATAAACGTCAAAATATTGCTAATTCGATGATTTCTCGTACGAAACAAAATGCAAGAAAACTTGCTTAAAATGCAATATTATGCGAAAATTCTGAGATTTGAATGCCAAATCACATATCGTGATACTACATGAAATAGTATCGAAATATTGGTAAAAATGAATATATTTACGTAATATCAAACTACATGAAAAACGTGAAAAAAGTCACGATTATTACCAAATTTGAGGATTTTATCTTCGAATCATAATGCAAGGTTTCGTATTATTTAGATCCAAGAAAAGACATATGACAATGTTGTTTCCAATACAAATGATAAAAATCAATGTGTTTTCATTAGAATTAACTGAAATGTTCCTGATTTTCCGTTCATATTACCGATGGAAGATGTACACGTAAAAGCGCTCTAATCCGGCTGAAACGTCGATATATGCAATAAAACAGAACTTCTCCCTTTTCAATATCTTACTCAGTATTTTAAAGAGAAACAAATAGATGATTGTAAATGAAGTATTTAAGGTTATAATCTAATCAATTATGTGTTTGCATCATTTTTATTGTATATTTATTGAGTTAATACTAATAAACTGAAAATTCACAAAACGTGCAAAAACGGCAAAATATTGCTAATTCGATGATATTTTGATTAAATCACATAAAGGAAAAGGGAATGATAAACGTCAAAATATTGCTAAATTCGATGATTTCTCGTACGAACAAAATGCAAGAAACTTGCTTAAAATGCAATATTAAACGAAATTCTGAGATTTGAAGGCCAAAGCATATATCGTGATACTACATGAAATAGTATCGAAATATTGGTAAAAATGAATATATTTACGTAATATCAACTACATGAAAAACGTGAAAAAAGTCACTATTATACCAAATTTGAGGATTTAACTTCGAATCATAAAGCGAGGTTTCGTACTATTTAGATCCATGAAAAGACATATGACAATGTTGTTTCCAATACAATTTATAAAATCAATGTGTTTTCATTAGAATTAACAAAATGTTCTGATTTTCCGTTTATATTACCGATGGAAGATGTACACGCAAAACCGCTCTATTCCGGCTGAAACGTCGATATATGCAATAAAAACCGAACTTCTCCCCTTTTCAATCTTACTCAGTATTTTAACGAGAAACAAATAGATGATTGAAAATGAAGTATTTAAGGTTACTATCTAATCAATTATGTGTTTGCATCATTTTTATTGTATATTTAATGAATTAATACTAATAAACTGAAAATTCACAAAACGTGGAAAAACAGAAAATATTGCCTAATTCGATGATATTTTGATTAAATCACATAAAGGAAAAGGGAATGATAAACGTCAAAATATTGCTAAATTCGATGATTTCTCGTACGAAACAAAATGCAAGAAAACTTGCTTAAAATGCAATATTATGCGAAATTCTGAGATTTGAATGCCAAATCACATATCGTGATACTACATGAAATAGTATCGAAATATTGGTAAAATGAATATATTTACGTAATATCAAACTACATGAAAAACGTGAAAAAAGTCACGATTATACCAAATTTGAGGATTTTATCTTCGAATCATAATGCAAGGTTTCGTATTATTTAGATCCAAGAAAAGACATATGACAATGTTGTTTCCAATACAAATGATAAAAATCAATGTGTTTTCATTAGAATTAACTGAAATGTTCCTGATTTTCCGTTCATATTACCGATGGAAGATGTACACGTAAAAGCGCTCTAATCCGGCTGAAACGTCGATATATGCAATAAAAACAGAACTTCTCCCCTTTTCAATATCTTACTCAGTATTTTAAAGAGAAACAAATGATGATTGTAAATGAAGTATTTAAGGTTATAATCTAATCAATTATGTGTTTGCATCATTTTTATTGTATATTTATTGAGTTAATACTAATAAACTGAAAATTCACAAAAACGTGCAAAAACGGCAAAATATTGCCTAATTCGATGATATTTTGATTAAATCACATAAAGGAAAAGGGAATGATAAACGTCAAAATATTGCTAAATTCGATGATTTCTCGTACGAAACCATATGCAAGAAAACTTGCTTAAAATGCAATATTATGCGAAATTCTGATATTTGAATGCCAAATCACATATCGTGATACTACATGAAATAGTATCGAAATATTGGTAAAAATGAATATATTTACGTAATATCAAACTACATGAAAAACGTGAAAAAAGTCACGATTATACCAAATTTGAGGATTTTAACTTCGAATCATAATGCAAGGTTTCGTATTATTTAGATCCAAGAAAAGACATATGACAATGTTGTTTCCAATACAAATGATAAAAATCAATGTGTTTTCATTAGAATTAACTGAAATGTTCCTGATTTTCCGTTCATATTACCGATGGAAGATGTACACGTAAAACCGCTCTAATCCGGCTGAAATGTCGATATATGCAAAAAACAGAACTTCTCCCCTTTTCAATATCTTACTCAGTATTTTAAAGAGAAACAAATAGATGATTGTAAATGAAGTATTTAAGGTTACTATTTAAACAATTATGTGTTTGCATCATTTTTATTGTATATTTAATGAATTAATACTAATAAACTGAAAATTCACAAAACGTGGAAAAACGGCAAAATATTGCCTAATTCGATGATATTTTGATTAAATCACATAAAGGAAAAGGGAATGATAAACGTCAAAATATTGCTAAATTCGACGATTTCTCGTACGAAACAAAATGCAAGAAAACTTGCTTAAAATGCAATATTATGCGAAATTCTGAGATTTGAAGGCCAAAGCATATATCGTGATACTACATGAATAGTATCGAAATATTGGTAAAATGAATATATTTACGTAATATCAAACTACATGAAAAACGTGAAAAAAGTCACGATTATACCAAATTTGAGGATTTTAACTTCGAATCATAATGCAAGGTTTCGTACTATTTAGATCCATGAAAAGACATATGACAATGTTGTTTCCAATACAATTTATAAAAATCAATGTGTTTTCATTAGAATTAACAAAAATGTTCCTGATTTTCCGTTTTATTACCGATGGAAGATGTACACGCAAAACCGCTCTATCCTGAAACGTCGATATATGCAATAAAAACCGAACTTCTCCCTTTTCAATATCTTACTCAGTATTTTAACGAGAAACAAATAGATGATTGAAAATGAAGTATTTAAGGTTACTATCTAATCAATTATGTGTTTGCATCATTTTTATTGTATATTTAATGAATTAATACTAATAAACTGAAAATTCACAAAAACGTGGAAAAACAGAAAAATATTGCCTAATTCGATGATATTTTGATTAAATCACATAAAGGAAAGGGAATGATAAACGTCAAAATATTGCTAAATTCGATGATTTCTCGTACGAAACAAAATGCAAGAAAACTTGCTTAAAATGCAATATTATGCGAAATTCTGAGATTTGAATGCCAAATCACATATCGTGATACTACATGAAATAGTATCGAAATATTGGTAAAAATGAATATATTTACGTAATATCAAACTACATGAAAAACGTGAAAAAAGTCACGATTATACCAAATTTGAGGATTTTATCTTCGAATCATAATGCAAGGTTTCGTATTATTTAGATCCAAGAAAAGACATATGACAATGTTGTTTCCAATACAAATGATAAAAATCAATGTGTTTTCATTAGAATTAACTGAAATGTTCCTGATTTTCCGTTCATATTACCGATGGAAGATGTACACGTAAAAGCGCTCTAATCCGGCTGAAACGTCGATATATGCAATAAAAACAGAACTTCTCCCTTTTCAATATCTTACTCAGTATTTTAAAGAGAAACAAATAGATGATTGTAAATGAAGTATTTAAGGTTATAATCTAATCAATTATGTGTTTGCATCATTTTTATTGTATATTTATTGAGTTAATACTAATAAACTGAAAATTCACAAAAACGTGCAAAAACGGCAAAATATTGCCTAATTCGATGATATTTTGATTAAATCACATAAAGGAAAAGGGAATGATAAACGTCAAAATATTGCTAAATTCGATGATTTCTCGTACGAAACAAAATGCAAGAAAACTTGCTTAAAATGCAATATTAAACGAAATTCTGAGATTTGAAGGCCAAAGCATATATCGTGATACTACATGAAATAGTATCGAAATATTGGTAAAAATGAATATATTTACGTAATATCAAACTACATGAAAAACGTGAAAAAAGTCACTATTATACCAAATTTGAGGATTTTAACTTCGAATCATAAAGCGAGGTTTCGTACTATTTAGATCCATGAAAAGACATATGACAATGTTGTTTCCAATACAATTTATAAAAATCAATGTGTTTTCATTAGAATTAACAAAAATGTTCCTGATTTTCCGTTTATATTACCGATGGAAGATGTACACGCAAAACCGCTCTATTCCGGCTGAAACGTCGATATATGCAATAAAAACCGAACTTCTCCCCTTTTCAATATCTTACTCAGTATTTTAACGAGAAACAAATAGATGATTGAAAATGAAGTATTTAAGGTTACTATCTAATCAATTATGTGTTTGCATCATTTTTATTGTATATTTAATGAATTAATACTAATAAACTGAAAATTCACAAAAACGTGGAAAAACAGAAAATATTGCCTAATTCGATGATATTTTGATTAAATCACATAAAGGAAAAGGAATGATAAACGTCAAAAATTGCTAAATTCGATGATTTCTCGTACGAAACCATATGCAAGAAAACTTGCTTAAAATGCAATATTATGCGAAATTCTGATATTTGAATGCCAAATCACATATCGTGATACTACATGAAATAGTATCGAAATATTGGTAAAAATGAATATATTTACGTAATATCAAACTACATGAAAAACGTGAAAAAAGTCACGATTATACCAAATTTGAGGATTTTAACTTCGAATCATAATGCAAGGTTTCGTATTATTTAGATCCAAGAAAAGACATATGACAATGTTGTTTCCAATACAAATGATAAAAATCAATGTGTTTTCATTTGAATTAACTGAAATGTTCCTGATTTTCCGTTCATATTACCGATGGAAGATGTACACGTAAAACCGCTCTAATCCGGCTGAAACGTCGATATATGCAATAAAAACAGAACTTCTCCCCTTTTCAATATCTTACTCAGTATTTTAAAGAGAAACAAATAGATGATTGTAAATGAAGTATTTAAGGTTATAATCTAATCAATTATGTGTTTGCATCATTTTTATTGTATATTTATTGAGTTAATACTAATAAACTGAAAATTCACAAAAACGTGGAAAAACGGCAAAATATTGCCTAATTCGATGATATTTTGATTAAATCACATAAAGGAAAAGGGAATGATAAACGTCAAAATATTGCTAAATTCGATGATTTCTCGTACGAAACAAAATGCAAGAAAACTTGCTTAAAATGCAATATTATGCGAAATTCTGAGATTTGAATGCCAAATCACATATCGTGATACTACATGAAATAGTATCGAAATATTGGTAAAAATGAATATATTTACGTAATATCAAACTACTGAAAAAACGTTAAAAAAGTCACTATTATACCAAATTTGAGGATTTTAACTTCGAATCATAAAGCGAGGTTTCGTACTATTTAGATCCATGAAAAGACATATGACAATGTGGTTTCCAATACAAATTATAAAAGTCAATGTGTTTTCATTAGAATTAACTAAAATGTTCCTGATTTTCCGTTTATATTACCGATGGAAGATGTACACGCAAAACCGCTCTATTCCGGCTGAAACGTCGATATATGCAATAAAAACCGAACTTCTCCCCTTTTCAATATCTTACTCAGTATTTTAACGAGAAACAAATAGATGATTGAAAATGAAGTATTTAAGGTTACTATCTAATCAATTATGTGTTTGCATCATTTTTATTGTATATTTAATGAATTAATACTAATAAACGGAAAATTCACAAAAACGTGGAAAAACGGCAAAATATTGCCTAATTCGATGATATTTTGATTAAATCACATAAAGGAAAAGGGAATGATAAACGTCAAAATATTGCTAAATTCGATGATTTCTCGTACGAAACAAAATGCAAGAAAACTTGCTTAAAATGCAATATTATGCGAAATTCTGAGATTTGAAGGCCAAATCACATATCGTGATACTACATGAAATAGTATCGAAATATGGTAAAAATGAATATATTTACGTAATATCAAACTACATGAAAACGTGAAAAAAGACACGATTATACCAAATTTGAGGATTTTAACTTCGAATCATAATGCAAGGTTTCGTATTATTTAGATCCAAGAAAAGACATATGACAATGTTGTTTCCAATACAAATGATAAAAATCAATGTGTTTTCATTAGAATTAACTGAAATGTTCCTGATTTTCCGTTCATATTACCGATGGAAGATGTACACGTAAAACCGCTCTAATCCGGCTGAAACGTCGATATATGCAATAAAACAGAACTTCTCCCCTTTTCAATATCTTACTCAGTATTTTAAAGAGAAACAAATAGATGATTGTAAATGAAGTATTTAAGGTTATAATCTAATCAATTATGTGTTTGCATCATTTTTATTGTATATTTATTGAGTTAATACTAATAAACTGAAAATTCACAAAAACGTGGAAAAACGGCAAAATATTGCCTAATTCGATGATATTTTGATTAAATCACATAAAGGAAAAGGGAATGATAAACGTCAAAATATTGCTAAATTCGATGATTTCTCGTACGAAACAAAATGCAAGAAAACTTGCTTAAAATGCAATATTATGCGAAATTCTGAGATTTGAAGGCCAAATCACATATCGTGATACTACATGAAATAGTATCGAAATATTGGTAAAAATGAATATATTTACGTAATATCAAACTACATGAAAAACGTGAAAAAAGTCACGATTATACCAAATTTGAGGATTTTAACTTCGAATCATAATGCAAGGTTTCGTATTATTTAGATCCATGAAAAGACATATGACAATGTTGTTTCCATACAATTTATAAAATCAATGTGTTTCATTAGAATTAACAAAAATGTTCCTGATTTTCCGTTCATATTACCGATGGAAGATGTACACGCAAAACCGCTCTATTCCGGCTGAAACGTCGATATATGCAATAAAACCGAACTTCTCCCCTTTTCAATATCTTACTCAGTATTTTAACGAGAAACAAATAGATGATTGAAAATGAAGTATTTAAGGTTACTATCTAATCAATTATGTGTTTGCATCATTTTTATTGTATATTTAATGAATTAATACTAATAAACTGAAAATTCACAAAACGTGGAAAAACAGAAAAATATTGCCTAATTCGATGATATTTTGATTAAATCACATAAGGAAAAGGGAATGATAAACGTCAAAAATATTGCTAAATTCGATGATTTCTCGTACGAAACAAAATGCAAGAAAACTTGCTTAAAATGCAATATTATGCGAAATTCTGAGATTGAATGCCAAATCACATATCGTGATACTACATGAAATAGTATCGAAAATTGGTAAAAATGAATATATTTACGTAATATCAAACTACATGAAAAACGTGAAAAAAGTCACGATTATACCAAATTTGAGGATTTAACTTCGAATCATAATGCAAGGTTTCGTATTATTTAGATCCAAGAAAAGACATATGACAATGTTGTTTCCATACAAATGATAAAATCAATGTGTTTTCATTAGAATTAACTGAAATGTTCCTGATTTTCCGTTCATATACCGATGGAAGATGTACACGTAAAAAGCCCTCTAATCGGCTGAAACGTCGATATATGCAATAAAAACAGAACTTCTCCCTTTTCAATATCTACTCAGTATTTTAAAGAGAAACAAATAGATGATTGTAAATGAAGTATTTAAGGTTATAATCTAATCATTTATGTGTTTGCATCATTTTTATTGTATATTTATTGAGTTAATACTAAAACTGAAAATTCAAAAACGTGGAAAAACGGCAAATATGCCTAATTCGATGATATTTGATTAAATCACATAAAGGAAAAGGGAATGATAAACGTCAAATATGCTAAATTCGATGATTTCTCGTACGAAACAAAATGCAAGAAAACTTGCTTAAAATGCAATATTATGCGAAATTCTGAGATTTGAAGGCCAAATCACATATCGTGATACTACATGAAATAGTATCGAAATATTGGTAAAAATGAATATATTTACGTAATATCAAACTACATGAAAAACGTGAAAAAAGTCACGATTATACCAAATTTGAGGATTTTAACTTCGAATCATAATGCAAGGTTTCGTATTATTTAGATCCAAGAAAAAGACATATGACAATGTTTTTTCCAATACAAATGATAAAAATCAATGTGTTTTCATTTGAATTAACTGAAATGTTCCTGATTTCCGTTCATATTACGATGGAAGATGTACACGTAAAACCGCTCTAATCCGGCTGAAACGCGATATATGCAATAAAAAACAGAACTTCTCCCTTTTCAATATCTTACTCAGTATTTTAAAGAGAACAAATAGATGATTGTAAATGAAGTATTTAAGGTTATAATCTAATCAATTATGTGTTTGCATCATTTTTATTGTATATTTATTGAGTTAATACTAATAAACTGAAAATTCACAAAAACGTGGAAAAACGGCAAATATTGCCTAATTCGATGATATTTTGATTAAAACAACAAAAGGGAATGATAAACGTCAAAATATTGCTAAATTCGATGATTTCTCGTACGAAACAAAATGCAAGAAACTTGCTTAAAATGCAATATTATGCGAAATTCTGATATTGAATGCCAAATCACTATCGTGATACTACATGAAATAGTATCGAAATATTGGTAAAAATGAATATATTTACGTAATATCAAACTACATGAAAAACGTGAAAAAAGTCACGATTATACCAAATTTGAGGATTTTAACTTCGAATCATAAAGCGAGGTTTCGTACTATTTAGATCCATGAAAAGACATATGACAATGTGTTTCCAATACAAATATAAAAATCATGTGTTTTCATTAGAATTAACTAAAATGTTCCTGATTTTCCGTTATATTACCGATGGAAGATGTACACGAAAACCGCTCTAGTCCGGCTGAAACGTCGATATATGCAATAAAAACGAACTCTCCCCTTTTCAATATCTTACTCAGTATTTTAAGAGAAACAAATAGATGATTGAAAATGAAGTATTTAAGGTTACTAATCTAATCAATTATGTGTTTGCATCATTTTTATTGTATATTTAATGAATTAATACTAATAAACTGAAAATTCACAAAAACGTGGAAAAAACGGCAAAATATTGCCTAATTCGATGATATTTTGATTAAATCACATAAAGGAAAAGGGAATGATAACGTCAAAATATTGCTAAATTCGATGATTTCTCGTACGAAACAAAATGCAAGAAAACTTGCAAAATGCAATATTATGCGAAATTCTGAGATTTGAAGGCCAAATCATATCGTGATACTACATGAAATAGTATCGAAATATTGGTAAAAATGAATATATTTACGTAATATCAAACTACATGAAAAACGTGAAAAAAGTCACGATTATACCAAATTTGAGGATTTTAACTTCGAATCATAATGCAAGGCTTCGTATTATTTAGATCCAAGAAAAGACATATGACAATGTTGTTTCCAATAAATTTATAAAAATCAATGTGTTTTCATTAGAATTAACAAAATGTTCCTGATTTTCCGTTCATATTACCGATGGAAGATGTACACGCAAAACCGCTCTATCCGGCTGAAACGTCGATATATGCAATAAAAACGAACTTCTCCCCTTTTCAATATCTTACTCAGTATTTTAACGAGAAACAAATAGATGATTGAAAATGAAGTATTTAAGGTTACTATCTAATCAATTATGTGTTTGCATCATTTTTATTGTATATTTAATGAATTAATACTAAAAACTGAAAATTCACAAAAACGTGGAAAAACAGCAAAATATTGCCTAATTCGATGATATTTTGATTAAATCACATAAAGGAAAAGGGAATGATAAACGTCAAAATATTGCTAAATTCGATGATTTCTCGTACGAAACAAAATGCAAGAAAACTTGCTTAAAATGCAATATTATGCGAAATTCTGAGATTTGAATGCCAAATCACATATCGTGATACTACATGAAATAGTATCGAAATATTGGTAAAAATGAATATATTTACGTAATATCAAACTACATGAAAAACGTGAAAAAAGTCACGATTATACCAAATTTGAGGATTTTAACTTCGAATCATAATGCAAGGTTTCGTATTATTTAGATCCAAGAAAAGACATATGACAATGTTGTTTCCAATACAAATGATAAAAATCAATGTGTTTTCATTAGAATTAACTGAAATGTTCCTGATTTTCCGTTCATATTACCGATGGAAGATGTACACGTAAAACCCTCTAATCCGGCTGAAACGTCGATATATGCAATAAAAACAGAACTTCTCCCCTTTTCAATATCTTACTCAGTATTTTAAAGAGAAACAAATAGATGATTGTAAATGAAGTATTTAAGGTTATAATCTAATCATTTATGTGTTTGCATCATTTTTATTGTATATTTATTGAGTTAATACTAATAAACTGAAAATTCACAAAAACGTGGAAAAACGGCAAAATATTGCCTAATTCGATGATATTTTGATTAAATCACAAAAGGAAAAGGGAATGATAAACGTCAAAATATTGCTAAATTCGATGATTTCTCGTACGAAACAAAATGCAAGAAAACTTGCTTAAAATGCAATATTATGCGAAATTCTGAGATTTGAAGGCCAAATCACATATCGTGATACTACATGAAATAGTATCGAAATATTGGTAAAAATGAATATATTTACGTAATATCAAACTACATGAAAAACGTGAAAAAAGTCACGATTATACCAAATTTGAGGATTTTAACTTCGAATCATAAGCAAGGTTTCGTATTATTTAGATCCAAGAAAAGACATATGACAATGTTTTTTCCAATACAAATGATAAAAATCAATGTGTTTTCATTTGAATTAACTGAAATGTTCCTGATTTTCCGTTCATATTACCGATGGAAGATGTACACGTAAAACCGCTCTAATCCGGCTGAAACGTCGATATATGCAATAAAAACAGAACTTCTCCCTTTTCAATATCTTACTCAGTATTTTAAAGAGAAACAAATAGATGATTGAAATGAAGTATTTAAGGTTTAATCTAATCAATTATGTGTTTGCATCATTTTTATTGTATATTTATTGATTAATACTAATAAACTGAAAATTCACAAAAACGTGGAAAAACGGCAAAATATTGCCTAATTCGATGATATTTTGATTAAATCACAAAAGGAAAAGGGAATGATAAACGTCAAAATATTGCTAAATTCGATGATTTCTCGTACGAAACAAAATGCAAGAAAACTTGCTTAAAATGCAATATTATGCGAAATTCTGAGATTTGAATGCCAAATCACATATCGTGATACTACATGAAATAGTATCGAAATATTGGTAAAAATGAATATATTTACGTAATATCAAACTACATGAAAAACGTGAAAAAAGTCACTATTATACCAAATTTGAGGATTTTAACTTCGAATCAAAGCGAGGTTTCGTACTATTTAGATCCATGAAAAGACATATGACAATGTGGTTTCAATACAAATTATAAAATCAATGTGTTTCATTAGAATTAACTAAAATGTTCCTGATTTTCCGTTATATTACCGATGGAAGATGTACACGTAAAACCGCTCTATCCGGCTGAAACGTCGATATATGCAATAAAAACCGAACTTCTCCCCTTTTCAATATCTTACTCAGTATTTTAACGAGAAACAAATAGATGATTGAAAATGAAGTATTTAAGGTTACTATCTAATCAATTATGTGTTTGCATCATTTTTATTGTATATTTAATGAATTAATACTAATAAACTGAAAATTCACAAAAACGTGGAAAAACGGCAAAATATTGCCTAATTCGATGATATTTTGATTAAATCACATAAAGGAAAAGGGAATGATAAACGTCAAAATATTGCTAAATTCGATGATTTCTCGTACGAAACAAAATGCAAGAAAACTTGCTTAAAATTCAATATTATGCGAAATTCTGAGATTTGAAGGCCAAATCACATATCGTGATACTACATGAAATAGTATCGAAATATTGGTAAAAATGAATATATTTACGTAATATCAAACTACATGAAAAACGTGAAAAAAGTCACGATTATACCAAATTTGAGGATTTTAACTTCGAATCATAATGCAAGGTTTCGTACTATTTAGATCCAAGAAAAGACATATGACAATGTTGTTTCCAATACAAATGATAAAAATCAATGTGTTTTCATTAGAATTAACTGAAATGTTCCTGATTTTCCGTTTCATATTACCGATGGAAGATGTACACAAAACCGCTCTATCCGGCTGAAACGTCGATATATGCAATAAAAACAGAACTTCTCCCCTTTTCAATATCTTACTCAGTATTTTAAGAGAAACAAATAGATGATTGTAAATGAAGTATTTAAGGTTATATCTAATCAATTATGTGTTTGCATCATTTTTATTGTATATTTATTGAGTTAATACTAATAAACTGAAAATTCACAAAAACGTGGAAAAACGGCAAAATATTGCCTAATTCGATGATATTTTGATTAAATCACATAAAGGAAAAGGGAATGATAAACGTCAAAATATTGCTAAATTCGATGATTTCTCGTACGAAACAAAATGCAAGAAAACTTGCTTAAAATGCAATATTATGCGAAATTCTGAGATTTGAAGGCCAAATCACATATCGTGATACTACATGAAATAGTATCGAAATATTGGTAAAAATGAATATATTTACGTAATATCAAACTACATAAAAACGTGAAAAAGTCACGATTATACCAAATTTGAGGATTTTAACTTCGAATCATAATGCAAGGTTTCGTATTATTTAGATCCAAGAAAAGACATATGACAATGTTGTTTCCAATACAAATGATAAAAATCAATGTGTTATCATTTGAATTAACTGAAATGTTCCTGATTTTCCGTTCATATTACCGATGGAAGATGTACACGTAAAACCGCTCTAATCCGGCTGAAACGTCGATATATGCAATAAAAACAGAACTTCTCCCCTTTTCAATATCTTACTCAGTATTTTAAAGAGAAACAAATAGATGATTGTAAATGAAGTATTTAAGGTTATAATCTAATCAATTATGTGTTTGCATCATTTTTATTGTATATTTATTGAGTTAATACTAATAAACTGAAAATTCACAAAAACGTGGAAAAACGGCAAAATATTGCCTAATTCGATGATATTTTGATTAAATCACAAAAGGAAAAGGGAATGATAAACGTCAAAATATTGCTAAATTCGATGATTTCTCGTACGAAACAAAATGCAAGAAAACTTGCTTAAAATGCAATATTATGCGAAATTCTGAGATTTGAATGCCAAATCACATATCGTGATACTACATGAAATAGTATCGAAATATTGGTAAAAATGAATATATTTACGTAATATCAAACTACATGAAAAACGTGAAAAAAGTCACTATTATACCAAATTTGAGGATTTTAACTTCGAATCATAAAGCGAGGTTTCGTACTATTTAGATCCATGAAAAGACATATGACAATGTGGTTTCCAATACAAATTATAAAAATCAATGTGTTTTCATTAGAATTAACTAAAATGTTCCTGATTTTCCGTTTATATTACCGATGGAAGATGTACACGCAAAACCGCTCTATTCCGGCTGAAACGTCGATATATGCAATAAAAACCGAACTTCTCCCCTTTTCAATATCTTACTCAGTATTTTAACGAGAAACAAATAGATGATTGAAAATGAAGTATTTAAGGTTACTATCTAATCAATTATGTGTTTGCATCATTTTTATTGTATATTTAAGAATTAATACTAATAAACTGAAAATTCACAAAAACGTGGAAAAACGGCAAAATATTGCCTAATTCGATGATATTTTGATTAAATCACAAAAGGAAAACGGAATGATAAACGTCAAAATATTGCTAAATTCGATGATTTCTCGTACGAAACAAAATGCAAGAAAACTTGCTTAAAATGCAATATTATGCGAAATTCTGAGATTTGAAGGCCAAATCACATATCGTGATACTACATGAAATAGTATCGAAATATTGGTAAAAATGAATATATTTACGTAATATCAAACTACATAAAAAACGTGAAAAAAGTCACGATTATACCAAATTTGAGGATTTTAACTTCGAATCATAATGCAAGGTTTCGTATTATTTAGATCCAAGAAAAGACATATGACAATGTTGTTTCCAATACAAATGATAAAAATCAATGTGTTATCATTTGAATTAACTAAAATGTTCCTGATTTTCCGTTCATATTACCGATGGAAGATGTACACGTAAAACCGCTCTAATCCGGCTGAAACGTCGATATATGCAATAAAAACAGAACTTCCCCCTTTTCAATATCTTACTCAGTATTTTAAAGAGAAACAAATAGATGATTGTAATGAAGTATTTAAGGTTATAATCTAATCAATTATGTGTTTGCATCATTTTTATTGTATATTTATTGAGTTAATACTAATAAACTGAAAATTCACAAAAACGTGGAAAAACGGCAAAATATTGCCTAATTCGATGATATTTTGATTAAATCACAAAGGAAAAGGGAATGATAAACGTCAAAATATTGCTAAATTCGATGATTTCTCGTACGAAACAAAATGCAAGAAAACTTGCTTAAAATGCAATATTATGCGAAATTCTGATATTTGAATGCCAAATCATATCGTGATACTACATGAAATAGTATCGAAATATTGGTAAAATGAATATATTTACGTAATATCAAACTACATGAAAAACGTGAAAAAAGTCACTATTATACCAAATTTGAGGATTTTAACTTCGAATCATAAAGCGAGGTTTCGTACTATTTAGATCCATGAAAAGACATATGACAATGTGGTTTCCAATACAAATTATAAAAATCAATGTGTTTTCATTAGAATTAACTAAAATGTTCCTGATTTTCCGTTTATATTACCGATGGAAGATGTACACGCAAAACCGCTCTATTCCGGCTGAAACGTCGATATATGCAAAAAAACCGAACTTCTCCCCTTTTCAATATCTTACTCAGTATTTTAACGAGAAACAAATAGATGATTGAAAATGAAGATTAAGGTATCTTCAAAGTGTTTATCTTAATGAGTATTAAATAATTATGTGTTTGCATATTTTTTATAATTATATATTAATGTATATTTAATAATACTAATAAACTGAAAATTCACAAAAACGTGGAAAAACGGCAAAATATTGCCTAATTCGATGATATTTTGATTAAATCACATAAAGGAAAACGGAATGATAAACGTCAAAATATTGCTAAATTCGATGATTTCTCGTACGAAACAAAATGCAAGAAAACTTGCTTAAAATGCAATATTATGCGAAATTCTGAGATTTGAAGGCCAAATCACATATCGTGATACTACATGAAATAGTATCGAAATATTGGTAAAAATGAATATATTTACGTAATATCAAACTACATGAAAAACGTGAAAAAAGTCACGATTATACCAAATTTGAGGATTTTAACTTCGAATCATAATGCAAGGTTTCGTATTATTTAGATCCAGAAAAGACATATGACAATGTTGTTTCCAATACAAATGATAAAAATCAATGTGTTTTCATTAGAATTAACTGAAATGTTCCTGATTTTCCGTTATATTACCGATGGAAGATGTACACGTAAAACCGCTCTAATCCGGCTGAAACGTCGATATATGCAATAAAACAGAACTTCCCCCTTTTCAATATCTTATCAGTATTTTAAAGAGAAACAAATAGATGATTGTAAATGAAGTTTTTAAGGTTATAATCTAATCAATTATGTGTTTGCATCATTTTTATTGTATATTTATTGAGTTAATACTAATAAACTGAAAATTCACAAAAACGTGGAAAAACGGCAAAATATTGCCTAATTCGATGATATTTTGATTAAATCACATAAAGGAAAAGGGAATGATAAACGTCAAAATATTGCTAAATTCGATGATTTCTCGTACGAAACAAAATGCAAGAAAACTTGCTTAAAATGCAATATTATGCGAAATTCTGAGATTTGAAGGCCAAATCAATATCGTGATACTACATGAAATAGTATCGAAATATTGGTAAAAATGAATATATTTACGTAATATCAAACTACATGAAAAACGTGAAAAAAGTCACGATTATACCTAATTTGAGGATTTTAACTTCGAATCATAAAGCGAGGTTTCGTACTATTTAGATCCATGAAAAGACATATGACAATGTTGTTTCCAATACAAATTATAAAAATCAATGTGTTTTCATTAGAATTAACTAAAATGTTCCTGATTTTCCGTTTATATTACCGATGGAAGATGTACACGCAAAACCGCTCTATTCCGGCTGAAACGTCGATATATGCAATAAAAACCGAACTTCTCCCCTTTTCAATATCTTACTCAGTATTTTAACGAGAAACAAATAGATGATTGAAAATGAAGTATTTAAGGTTACTATTAATCAATTATGTGTTTGCATCATTTTTATTGTATATTTATTGAGTAATACTAATAAACTGAAAATTCACAAAAACGTGGAAAAACGGCAAAATATTGCCTAATTCGATGATATTTTGATTAAATCACATAAGAAAAGGGAATGATAAACGTCAAAATATTGCTAAATTCGATGATTTCTCGTACGAAACAAAATGCAAGAAAACTTGCTTAAAATGCAATATTATGCGAAATTCTGAGATTTGAAGGCCAAATCACATATCGTGATACTACATGAAATAGTATCGAAATATTGGTAAAAATGAATATATTTACGTAATATCAACTACATGAAAACGTGAAAAAAGTCACGATTATACCAAATTTGAGGATTTTAACTTCGAATCATAAAGCGAGGTTTCGTACTATTTAGATCCATGAAAAGACATATGACAATGTTGTTTCCAATACAAATATAAAAATCAATGTGTTTTCATTAGAATTAACTAAAATGTTATTGATTTTCCGTTTATATTACCGATGAAGATGTCCACGTAAAACCGCTCTATCCGGCTGAAACGTCGATATATGCAATAAAAACAGATCTTCCCCTTTTCAATATCTTAATCAGTATTTTAAAGAGAAACAAATAGATGATTGAAAATGAAGTATTTAAGGTTATAATCTAATCAATTATGTGTTTGCATCATTTTTATTGTATATTTATTGAGTTAATACTAATAAACTGAAAATTCACAAAAACGTGGAAAAACGGCAAAATATTGCCTAATTCGATGATATTTTGATTAAATCACATAAAGGAAAAGGGAATGATAAACGTCAAAATATTGCTAAATTCGATGATTTCTCGTACGAAACAAAATGCAAGAAAACTTGCTTAAAATGCAATATTATGCGAAATTCTGAGATTTGAAGGTCAAATCACATATCGTGATACTACATGAAATAGTATCGAAATATTGGTAAAAATGAATATATTTACGTAATATCAAACTACATGAAAAACGTGAAAAAAGTCACTATTATACCAAATTTGAGGATTTTAACTTCGAATCATAAATCGAGGTTTCGTACTATTTAGATCCATGAAAAGACATATGACAATGTTGTTTCCAATACAAATTATAAAATCAATGTGTTTTCATTAGAATTAACTAAAATGTTCCTGATTTTCCGTTTATATTACCGATGGAAGATGTACACGCAAAACCGCTCTATTCCGGCTGAAACGTCGATATATGCAATAAAAACCGAACTTCTCCCCTTTTCAATATCTTACTCAGTATTTTAAGAGAAACAAATAGATGATTGAAAATGAAGTATTTAAGGTTACTATCTAATCAATTATGTGTTTGCATCATTTTTATTGTATATTTAATGAGTAATAATAATTTATTTAATTTTTTTATTTAATCATTTTTATTGTATATTTAATGAGTAATTAATAATTTATTTAATTTTTTATTTATATTTAATAATTATATTTATTAATGTATATTTAATATGATAATGATACTAATAAACTGAAAATTCACAAAAACGTGGAAAAACGGCAAAATATTGCCTAATTCGATGATATTTTGATTAAATCACATAAAAGAAAAGGGAATGATAAACGTCAAAATTTGCTAAATTCGATGATTTCTCGTACGAAACAAAATGCAAGAAAACTTGCTTAAAATGCAATATTATGCGAAATTCTGAGATTTTAAGGCCAAATCACATATCGTGATACTACATGAAATAGTATCGAAATATTGGTAAAAATGAATATATTTACGTAATATCAAACTACATGAAAAACGTGAAAAAAGTCACGATTATACCAAATTTGAGGATTTTAACTTCGAATCATAAAGCGAGGTTTCGTACTATTTAGATCCATGAAAAGACATATGACAATGTTGTTTCCAATACAAATGATAAAAATCAATGTGTTTTCATTAGAATTAACTAAAATGTTCCTGATTTTCCGTTTATATTACCGATGCAAGATGTCCACGTAAAACCGCTCTAGTCCGGCTGAAACGTCGATATATGCAATAAAACAGATCTTCCCCCTTTTCAATATCTTAATCAGTATTTTAAAGAGAAACAAATAGATGATTGAAAATGAAGTATTTAAGGTTATAATCTAATCAATTATGTGTTTGCATCATTTTTATTGTATATTTATTGAGTTAATACTAATAAACTGAAAATTCACAAAAACGTGGAAAAACGGCAAAATATTGCCTAATTCGATGATATTTTGAGTAAATCACATAAAGGAAAAGGGAATGATAAACGTCAAAATATTGCTAAATTCGATGATTTCTCGTACGAAACAAAATGCAAGAAAACTTACTTAAAATGCAATATTATGCGAAATTCTGAGATTTGAAGGCCAAATCATATATCGTGATACTACATGAAATAGTATCGAAATATTGGTAAAAATGAATATATTTACGTAATATCAAACTACATGAAAAACGTGAAAAAGTCACTATTATACCAAATTTGAGGATTTTAACTTCGAATCATAAATCGAGGTTTCGTACTATTTAGATCCATGAAAAGACATATGACAATGTTGTTTCCAATACAAATTATAAAAATCAATGTTTTCATTAGAATTAACTAAAATGTTCCTGATTTCCGTTTATATTACCGATGGAAGATGTACACGCAAAACCGCTCTATTCCGGCTGAAACGTCGATATATGCAATAAAAACCGAACTTCTCCCCTTTTCAATATCTTACTCAGTATTTTAACGAGAAACAAATAGATGATTGAAAATGAAGTATTTAAGGTTACTATCTAATCAATTATGTGTTTGCATCATTTTTATTGTATATTTAATGAAGTAATACTAATAAACTGAAAATTCACAAAAACGTGGAAAAACGGCAAAATATTGCCTAATTCGATGATATTTTGATTAAATCACATACAGGAAAAGGGAATGATAAACGTCAAAATATTGCTAAATTCGATGATTTCTCGTACGAAACAAAATGCAAGAAAACTTGCTTAAAATGCAATATTATGCGAAATTCTGAGATTTGAAGGCCAAATCACATATCGTGATACTACATGAAATAGTATCGAAATATTGGTAAAAATAATATATTTACGTAATATCAAACTACATGAAAAGCGTGAAAAAAGTCCCGGTTATACCAAATTTGAGGATTTTAACTTCGAATCATAAAGCGAGGTTTCGTACTATTTAGATCCATGAAAAGACATATGACAATGTTGTTTCCAATACAAATTATAAAAATCAATGTGTTTTCATTAGAATTAACTAAAATGTTATTGATTTTCCGTTTATATTACCGATGGAAGATGTCCACGTAAAACCGCTCTAATCCGGCTGAAACGTCGATATATGCAATAAAAACAGAACTTCTCCCCTTTTCAATATCTTAATCAGTATTTTAAAGAGAAACAAATAGATGATTGAAAATTAAGTATTTAAGGT
Organism: Procambarus clarkii; assembly: GCF_040958095.1. Classification (NCBI taxonomy): domain Eukaryota; kingdom Metazoa; phylum Arthropoda; class Malacostraca; order Decapoda; family Cambaridae; genus Procambarus; species Procambarus clarkii. Next base: position 173,660 of record NW_027189438.1, on the reverse strand, counting down.
TATAATCTAATCAATTATGTGTTTGCATCATTTTTATTGTATATTTATTGAGTTAATACTAATAAACTGAAAATTCACAAAAACGTGGAAAAACGGCAAAATATTGCCTAATTCGATGATATTTTGATTAAATCACATAAACGAAAAGGGAATGATAAACGTCAAAATATTGCTAAATTCGATGATTTCTCGTACGAAACAAAATGCAAGAAAACTTGCTTAAAATGCAATATTATGCGAAATTCTGATATTTGAAGGCCAAATCACATATCGTGATACTACATGAAATAGTATCGAAATATTGGTAAAAATGAATATATTTACGTAATATCAAACTACATGAAAAACGTGAAAAAAGTCACGATTATACCAAATTTGAGGATTTTAACTTCGAATCATAATGCAAGGTTTCGTGTTATTTAGATCCAAGAAAAGACATATGACAATGTTGTTTCCAATACAAATGATAAAATTCAATGTGTTTTCATTAGAAATAACTGAAATGTTCCTGATTTTCCGTTCATATTACCGATGGAAGATGTACACGTAAAACCGATCTAATCCGGCTGAAACGTCGATATATGCAATAAAAACCGAACTTCTCCCCTTTTCAATATCTTACTCAGTATTTTAAAGAGAAACAAATAGATGATTGAAAATGAAGTATTTAAGGTTATAATCTAATCAATTATGTGTTTGCATCATTTTTATTGTATATTTAATGAGTAATAATAATTTATTTATTTTTTTATTTAATCATTTTTATTGTATATTTAATGAGTAATTAATAATTTATTTAATTTTTTATTTATATTTAATAATTATATTTATTAATGTATATTTAATATGATAATGATACTAATAAACTGAAAATTCACAAAAACGTGGAAAAACGGCAAAATATTGCCTAATTCGATGATATTTTGATTAAATCACATAAAAGAAAAGGGAATGATAAACGTCAAAATGTTGCTAAATTCGATGATTTCTCGTACGAAACAAAATGCAAGAAAACTTGCTTAAAATGCAATATTATGCGAAATTCTGAGATTTTAAGGCCAAATCACATATCGTGATACTACATGAAATAGTATCGAAATATTGGTAAAAATGAATATATTTACGTAATATCAAACTACATGAAAAACGTGAAAAAAGTCACGATTATACCAAATTTGAGGATTTTAACTTCGAATCATAAAGCGAGGTTTCGTACTATTTAGATCCATGAAAAGACATATGACAATGTTGTTTCCAATACAAATGATAAAAATCAATGTGTTTTCATTAGAATTAACTAAAATGTTCCTGATTTTCCGTTTATATTACCGATGCAAGATGTCCACGTAAAACCGCTCTAGTCCGGCTGAAACGTCGATATATGCAATAAAAACAGATCTTCCCCCTTTTCAATATCTTAATCAGTATTTTAAAGAGAAACAAATAGATGATTGAAAATGAAGTATTTAAGGTTATAATCTAATCAATTATGTGTTTGCATCATTTTTATTGTATATTTATTGAGTTAATACTAATAAACTGAAAATTCACAAAAACGTGGAAAAACGGCAAAATATTGCCTAATTCGATGATATTTTGATTAAATCACATAAAGGAAAAGGGAATGATAAACGTCAAAATATTGCTAAATTCGATGATTTCTCGTACGAAACAAAATGCAAGAAAACTTACTTAAAATGCAATATTATGCGAAATTCTGAGATTTGAAGGCCAAATCATATATCGTGATACTACATGAAATAGTATCGAAATATTGGTAAAAATGAATATATTTACGTAATATCAAACTACATGAAAAACGTGAAAAAAGTCACTATTATACCAAATTTGAGGATTTTAACTTCGAATCATAAATCGAGGTTTCGTACTATTTAGATCCATGAAAAGACATATGACAATGTTGTTTCCAATACAAATTATAAAAATCAATGTGTTTTCATTAGAATTAACTAAAATGTTCCTGATTTTCCGTTTATATTACCGATGGAAGATGTACACGCAAAACCGCTCTATTCCGGCTGAAACGTCGATATATGCAATAAAAACCGAACTTCTCCCCTTTTCAATATCTTACTCAGTATTTTAACGAGAAACAAATAGATGATTGAAAATGAAGTATTTAAGGTTACTATCTAATCAATTATGTGTTTGCATCATTTTTATTGTATATTTAATGAAGTAATACTAATAAACTGAAAATTCAAAAAACGTGGAAAAACGGCAAAATATTGCCTAATTCGATGATATTTTGATTAAATCACATACAGGAAAAGGGAATGATAAACGTCAAAATATTGCTAAATTCGATGATTTCTCGTACGAAACAAAATGCAAGAAAACTTGCTTAAAATGCAATATTATGCGAAATTCTGAGATTTGAAGGCCAAATCACATATCGTGATACTACATGAAATAGTATCGAAATATTGGTAAAAATGAATATATTTACGTAATATCAAACTACATGAAAAGCGTGAAAAAAGTCCCGGTTATACCAAATTTGAGGATTTTAACTTCGAATCATAAAGCGAGGTTTCGTACTATTTAGATCCATGAAAAGACATATGACAATGTTGTTTCCAATACAAATTATAAAAATCAATGTGTTTTCATTAGAATTAACTAAAATGTTATTGATTTTCCGTTTATATTACCGATGGAAGATGTCCACGTAAAACCGCTCTAATCCGGCTGAAACGTCGATATATGCAATAAAAACAGAACTTCTCCCCTTTTCAATATCTTAATCAGTATTTTAAAGAGAAACAAATAGATGATTGAAAATGAAGTATTTAAGGTTATAATCTAATCAATTATGTGTTTGCATCATTTTTATTGTATATTTATTGAGTTAATACTAATAAACTGAAAATTCACAAAAACGTGGAAAAACGGCAAAATATTGCCTAATTCGATGATATTTTGATTAAATCACATAAACGAAAAGGGAATGATAAACGTCAAAATATTGCTAAATTCGATGATTTCTCGTACGAAACAAAATGCAAGAAAACTTGCTTAAAATGCAATATTATGCGAAATTCTGATATTTGAAGGCCAAATCACATATCGTGATACTACATGAAATAGTATCGAAATATTGGTAAAAATGAATATATTTACGTAATATCAAACTACATGAAAAACGTGAAAAAGTCACGATTATACCAAATTTGAGGATTTTAACTTCGAATCATAATGCAAGGTTTCGTTTATTTAGATCCAAGAAAAGACATATGACAATGTTGTTTCCAATACAAATGATAAAATTCAATGTGTTTTCATTAGAAATAACTGAAATGTTCCTGATTTTCCGTTCATATTACCGATGGAAGATGTACACGTAAAACCGATCTAATCCGGCTGAAACGTCGATATATGCAATAAAAACCGAACTTCCCCCTTTCAATATCTTACTCAGTATTTTAAAGAGAAACAAATAGATGATTGAAAATGAAGTATTTAAGGTTATATCTAATCAATTATGTGTTTGCATCATTTTTATTGTATATTTAATGAGTAATAATAATTTATTTAATTTTTTTATTTAATCATTTTTATTGTATATTTAATGAGTAATTAATAATTTATTTAATTTTTTTATTTATATTTAATAATTATATTTATTAATGTATATTTAATATGATAATGATACTAATAAACTGAAAATTCACAAAAACGTGGAAAAACGGCAAAATATTGCCTAATTCGATGATATTTTGATTAAATCACATAAAAGAAAAGGGAATGATAAACGTCAAAATGTTGCTAAATTCGATGATTTCTCGTACGAAACAAAATGCAAGAAAACTTGCTTAAAATGCAATATTATGCGAAATTCTGAGATTTTAAGGCCAAATCACATATCGTGATACTACATGAAATAGTATCGAAATATTGGTAAAAATGAATATATTTACGTAATATCAAACTACATGAAAAACGTGAAAAAAGTCACGATTATACCAAATTTGACGATTTTAACTTCGAATCATAAAGCGAGGTTTCGTACTATTTAGATCCATGAAAAGACATATGACAATGTTGTTTCCAATACAAATGATAAAAATCAATGTGTTTTCATTAGAATTAACTAAAATGTTCCTGATTTTCCGTTTATATTACCGATGCAAGATGTCCACGTAAAACCGCTCTAGTCCGGCTGAAACGTCGATATATGCAATAAAAACAGATCTTCCCCCCTTTTCAATATCTTAATCAGTATTTTAAAGAGAAACAAATAGATGATTGAAAATGAAGTATTTAAGGTTATAATCTAATCAATTATGTGTTTGCATCATTTTTATTGTATATTTATTGAGTTAATACTAATAAACTGAAAATTCACAAAAACGTGGAAAAACGGCAAAATATTGCCTAATTCGATGATATTTTGATTAAATCACATAAAGGAAAAGGGAATGATAAACGTCAAAATATTGCTAAATTCGATGATTTCTCGTACGAAACAAAATGCAAGAAAACTTACTTAAAATGCAATATTATGCGAAATTCTGAGATTTGAAGGCCAAATCATATATCGTGATACTACATGAAATAGTATCGAAATATTAGTAAAAATGAATATATTTACGTAATATCAAACTACATGAAAAACGTGAAAAAAGTCACTATTATACCAAATTTGAGGATTTTAACTTCGAATCATAAATCGAGGTTTCGTACTATTTAGATCCATGAAAAGACATATGACAATGTTGTTTCCAATACAAATTATAAAAATCAATGTGTTTTCATTAGAATTAACTAAAATGTTCCTGATTTTCCGTTTATATTACCGATGGAAGATGTACACGCAAAACCGCTCTATTCCGGCTGAAACGTCGATATATGCAATAAAAACCGAACTTCTCCCCTTTTCAATATCTTACTCAGTATTTTAACGAGAAACAAATAGATGATTGAAAATGAAGTATTTAAGGTTACTATCTAATCAATTATGTGTTTGCATCATTTTTATTGTATATTTAATGAAGTAATACTAATAAACTGAAAATTCACAAAAACGTGGAAAAACGGCAAAATATTGCCTAATTCGATGATATTTTGATTAAATCACATACAGGAAAAGGGAATGATAAACGTCAAAATATTGCTAAATTCGATGATTTTTCGTACGAACAAAATGCAAGAAAACCTGCTTAAAATGCCATATTATGCGAAATTCTGAGATTTGAAGGCAAAATCACATATCGTGATAATACATGAAATAGTATAGAAATATTGGTAAAAATGAATATATTTACGTAATATCAAACTACATGAAAAACGTGAAAAAGTCACTATTTAACCATATTTGAGGATTTAACTTCAATCATAGAGCGAGGTTTCGTATTATTTGGATCCAAGAAAGACATATGACAATGTTGTTTCCAATACAAATGATAAAAATCAAAGTGTTTTCATTAGAATTAAACTAAAATATTCCTGGTTTTCCGTTATATTACCGATGGAAGATGTACACGAAAATCGCTCTATTCCGGCTGAAACGTCGAAATATGCAATAAAAACAGAACTTCTCCCCTTTTTAATATCTTACTCAGAATTTTAACGAGAAACAAATAGTTGATTGAAAATGAAGTATTTAAGGTTATTATCTAATCAATTATGTGTTTGCATCATTTTTATCGTATATTTATGAATTAATACCCATAGACTGAAAATTCACAAAAACGTGAAAAACGGCAAAATATTGCCTAATTCGATGATATTTTGTTTAAATCAAATAAACGAAAAGGGGATGATAAACGTCAAAATATTGCTAAATTCGATGATTTTTCGTACGAAACAAAATGCAAGAAAACTTGCTTAAAATGCAATATTATGCGAAATTCTGAGATTTCAAGGCCAAATCACATATCGTGATACTAAATGAAATAGTATCGAAATAATGGTAAAAATGAATATATTTACGTAATATCACACTACATGAAAACGTGAAAAAAGTCACTATTTAACCATATTTGAGGATTTAACTTCAAATCATAGAGCGAGGTTTCGTATTATTTGGATCCAAGAAAAGGACATTTGACAATGTTGTTTCCAAATACAAATGATAAAAATCAAAGTGTTTTCATTAGAATTAATCTAAAATGTTCCTGGTTTTCCGTTTATATTACCGATGGAAGATGTACCCGAAAATCCGCTCTATTCCGGCTGAAACGTCGATATATGCAATAAAAACAGAACTTCTCCCCTTTTCCATATCTTACTCAGTATTTTAACGAGAAACAAATAGTTGATTGAAAATGAAAGTATTTATGGTTATTATCTAATCAATTGTGTGTTTGCATCATTTTCATCGTACTATTATGAATTAACTCATGGACTGAAAATTCACAAAAACGTGGAAAAACGGCAAAATATTGCCTAATTCGATGATATTTGTTTAAATCACATGAAGGAAAAGGGGAATGATAAACGTCAAAATATTGCTAAATTCGATGATTTTTCGTACGAAACAAAATGCAAGAAAACTTGCTTAAATGCAATATTATGCGAAATTCTGAGATTTGAAGGCCAAATCACATATCGTGATACTACATGAAATAGTATCGAAATATTGGTAAAAATGAATATATTTGCGTAATATCAAACTACATGATAACGTGAAAAAGTCACTATTTATACCATATTTGAGGATTTTACCTTCAAATCATAGAGCGAGGTTTCGTATTATTTAGTTCCAAGAAAAGACATATGACAATGTTGTTTCCAATACAAATGATAAAAAACAATGTGTTTTCATTAGAATTAACTATAAATGTTCTTGATTTTCCGTTTATATTAACGATGGAAGATGTACACGTAAAACCGCTCTAATCCGGCTGAAACGTCGATATATGCAATAAAAACAGAACTTCTCCCCTTTTCAATATCTTACTCAGTATTTTAACGAGAAACAAATAGATGATTGAAAATGAAGTATTTAAGGTTATAATCTAATCAATTATGTGTTTGCATCATTTTTATTGTATACATTATTGAAGTTAATACTCATAAGACTGAAAATTCACAAAAACGTGGAAAAACGGCAAAATATTGCCTAATTCGATGATATTTTGATTTAAATCACATGAAAGGAAAAGGGAATGATAAACGTCAAAATATTGCTAAATTCGATGATTTCTCGTACGAAACAAAATGCAAGAAAACTTACTTAAAATGCAATATTATGCGAAATTCTGAGATTTGAAGGCAAAATCACATATCGTGATACTACATGAAATAGTATCGAAATATTGGTAAAAATGAATATATTTACGTAATATCAAACTACATGAAAAACGTGAAAAAAGTCACTATTATACCAAATTTGAGGATTTTAACTTCGAATCATAAATCGAGGTTTCGTACTATTTAGATCCATGAAAAGACATATGACAATGTTGTTTCCAATACAAATTATAAAAAACAATGTGTTTTCATTAGAATTAACTAAAATGTTCCTGATTTTCCGTTTATATTACCGATGGAAGATGTACACGCAAAACCGCTCTATTCCGGCTGAAACGTCGATATATGCAATAAAAACCGAACTTCTCCCCTTTTCAATATCTTACTCAGTATTTTAACGAGAAACAAATAGATGATTGAAAATGAAGTATTTAAGGTTACTATCTAATCAATTATGTGTTTGCATCATTTTTATTGTATATTTAATGAAGTAATACTAATAAACTGAAAATTCACAAAAACGTGGAAAAACGGCAAAATATTGCCTAATTCGATGATATTTTGATTAAATCACATACAGGAAAAGGGAATGATAAACGTCAAAATATTGCTAAATTCGATGATTTCTCGTACGAAACAAAATGCAAGAAAACTTGCTTAAAATGCAATATTATGCGAAATTCTGAGATTTGAAGGCCAAATCACATATCGTGATACTACATGAAATAGTATCGAAATATTGGTAAAAATGAATATATTTACGTAATATCAAACTACATGAAAAACGTGAAAAAAGTCCCGATTATACCAAATTTGAGGATTTAACTTCGAATCATAAAGCGAGGTTTCGTACTATTTAGATCCATGAAAAGACATATGACAATGTTGTTTCCAATACAAATTATAAAAATCAATGTGTTTTCATTAGAATTAACTAAAATGTTATTGATTTTCCGTTTATATTACCGATGGAAGATGTCCACGTAAAACCGCATTAATCCGGCTGAAACGTCGATATATGCAATAAAAACAGAACTTCTCCCCTTTTCAATATCTTAATCAGTATTTTAAAGAGAAACAAATAGATGATTGAAAATGAAGTATTTAAGGTTATAATCTAATCAATTATGTGTTTGCATCATTTTTATTGTATATTTATTGAGTTAATACTAATAAACTGAAAATTCACAAAAACGTGGAAAAACGGCAAAATATTGCCTAATTCGATGATATTTTGATTAAATCACATAAACGAAAAGGGAATGATAAACGTCAAAATATTGCTAAATTCGATGATTTCTCGTACGAAACAAAATGCAAGAAAACTTGCTTAAAATGCAATATTATGCGAAATTCTGATATTTGAAGGCCAAATCACATATCGTGATACTACATGAAATAGTATCGAAATATTGGTAAAAATGAATATATTTACGCAATATCAAACTACATGAAAAACGTGAAAAAAGTCACGATTATACCAAATTTGAGGATTTTAACTTCGAATCATAATGCAAGGTTTCGTATTATTTAGATCCAAGAAAAGACATATGACAATGTTGTTTCCAATACAAATGATAAAATTCAATGTGTTTTCATTAGAAATAACTGAAATGTTCCTGATTTTCCGTTCATATTACCGATGGAAGATGTACACGTAAACCGCTCTAATCCGGCTGAAACGTCGATATATGCAATAAAAACCGAACTTCTCCCCTTTTCAATATCTTACTCAGTATTTTAAAGAGAAACAAATAGATGATTGAAAATGAAGTATTTAAGGTTATAATCTAATCAATTATGTGTTTGCATCATTTTTATTGTATATTTATTGAGTTAATACTAATAAACTGAAAATTCACAAAAACGTGGAAAAACGGCAAAATATTGCCTAATTCGATGATATTTTGATTAAATCACATAAACAAAAAGGGAATGATAAACGTCAAAATATTGCTAAATTCGATGATTTCTCGTACGAAACAAAATGCAAGAAAACTTGCTTAAAATGCAATATTATGCGAAATTCTGAGATTTGAAGGCCAAATCACATATCGTGATACTACATGAAATAGTATCGAAATATTGGTAAAAATGAATATATTTACGTAATATCAAACTACATGAAAAACGTGAAAAAAGTCACGATTATACCAAATTTGAGGATTTTAACTTCGAATCATAATGCAAGGTTTCGTATTATTTAGATCCAAGAAAAGACATATGACAATGTTGTTTCCAATACAAATGATAAAAATCAATGTGTTTTCATTAGAATTAACTGAAATGTTCCTGATTTTCCGTTCATATTACCGATGGAAGATGTACACGTAAAACCGCTCTAATCCGGCTGAAATGTCGATATATGCAATAAAAACAGAACTTCTCCCCTTTTCAATATCTTACTCAGTATTTTAAAGAGAAACAAATAGATGATTGTAAATGAAGTATTTAAGGTTACTATTTAAACAATTATGTGTTTGCATCATTTTTATTGTATATTTAATGAATTAATACTAATAAACTGAAAATTCACAAAAACGTGGAAAAACGGCAAAATATTGCCTAATTCGATGATATTTTGATTAAATCACATAAAGGAAAAGGGAATGATAAACGTCAAAATATTGCTAAATTCGACGATTTCTCGTACGAAACAAAATGCAAGAAAACTTGCTTAAAATGCAATATTATGCGAAATTCTGAGATTTGAAGGCCAAAGCATATATCGTGATACTACATGAAATAGTATCGAAATATTGGTAAAAATGAATATATTTACGTAATATCAAACTACATGAAAAACGTGAAAAAGTCACGATTATAAAAAATTTGAGGATTTTAACTTCGAATCATAATGCAAGGTTTCGTACTATTTAGATCCATGAAAAGACATATGACAATGTTGTTTCCAATACAATTTATAAAAATCAATGTGTTTTCATTAGAATTAACAAAAATGTTCCTGATTTTCCGTTTATATTACCGATGGAAGATGTACACGCAAAACCGCTCTATTCCGGCTGAAACGTCGATATATGCAATAAAAACCGAACTTCTCCCCTTTTCAATATCTTACTCAGTATTTTAACGAGAAACAAATAGATGATTGAAAATGAAGTATTTAAGGTTACTATCTAATCAATTATGTGTTTGCATCATTTTATTGTATATTTAATGAATTAATACTAATAAACTGAAAATTCACAAAAACGTGGAAAAACAGAAAAATATTGCCTAATTCGATGATATTTTGATTAAATCACATAAAGGAAAAGGGAATGATAAACGTCAAAATATTGCTAAATTCGATGATTTCTCGTACGAAACAAAATGCAAGAAAACTTGCTTAAAATGCAATATTATGCGAAATTCTGAGATTTGAATGCCAAATCACATATCGTGATACTACATGAAATAGTATCGAAATATTGGTAAAAATGAATATATTTACGTAATATCAAACTACATGAAAAACGTGAAAAAAGTCACGATTATACCAAATTTGAGGATTTATCTTCGAATCATAATGCAAGGTTTCGTATTATTTAGATCCAAGAAAAGACATATGACAATGTTGTTTCCAATACAAATGATAAAAATCAATGTGTTTTCATTAGAATTAACTGAAATGTTCCTGATTTTCCGTTCATATTACCGATGGAAGATGTACACGTAAAAGCGCTCTAATCCGGCTGAAACGTCGATATATGCAATAAAAACAGAACTTCTCCCCTTTTCAATATCTTACTCAGTATTTTAAAGAGAAACAAATAGATGATTGTAAATGAAGTATTTAAGGTTATAATCTAATCAATTATGTGTTTGCATCATTTTTATTGTATATTTATTGAGTTAATACTAATAAACTGAAAATTCACAAAAACGTGCAAAAACGGCAAAATATTGCCTAATTCGATGATATTTTGATTAAATCACATAAAGGAAAAGGGAATGATAAACGTCAAAATATTGCTAAATTCGATGATTTCTCGTACGAAACAAAATGCAAGAAAACTTGCTTAAAATGCAATATTAAACGAAATTCTGAGATTTGAAGGCCAAAGCATATATCGTGATACTACATGAAATAGTATCGAAATATTGGTAAAAATGAATATATTTACGTAATATCAAACTACATGAAAAACGTGAAAAAAGTCACTATTATACCAAATTTGAGGATTTTAACTTCGAATCATAAAGCGAGGTTTCGTACTATTTAGATCCATGAAAAGACATATGACAATGTTGTTTCCAATACAATTTATAAAAATCAATGTGTTTTCATTAGAATTAACAAAAATGTTCCTGATTTTCCGTTTATATTACCGATGGAAGATGTACACGCAAAACCGCTCTATTCCGGCTGAAACGTCGATATATGCAATAAAAACCGAACTTCTCCCCTTTTCAATATCTTACTCAGTATTTTAACGAGAAACAAATAGATGATTGAAAATGAAGTATTTAAGGTTACTATCTAATCAATTATGTGTTTGCATCATTTTTATTGTATATTTAATGAATTAATACTAATAAACTGAAAATTCACAAAAACGTGGAAAAACAGAAAAATATTGCCTAATTCGATGATATTTTGATTAAATCACATAAAGGAAAAGGGAATGATAAACGTCAAAATATTGCTAAATTCGATGATTTCTCGTACGAAACAAAATGCAAGAAAACTTGCTTAAAATGCAATATTATGCGAAATTCTGAGATTTGAATGCCAAATCACATATCGTGATACTACATGAAATAGTATCGAAATATTGGTAAAAATGAATATATTTACGTAATATCAAACTACATGAAAAACGTGAAAAAAGTCACGATTATACCAAATTTGAGGATTTTATCTTCGAATCATAATGCAAGGTTTCGTATTATTTAGATCCAAGAAAAGACATATGACAATGTTGTTTCCAATACAAATGATAAAAATCAATGTGTTTTCATTAGAATTAACTGAAATGTTCCTGATTTTCCGTTCATATTACCGATGGAAGATGTACACGTAAAAGCGCTCTAATCCGGCTGAAACGTCGATATATGCAATAAAAACAGAACTTCTCCCCTTTTCAATATCTTACTCAGTATTTTAAAGAGAAACAAATAGATGATTGTAAATGAAGTATTTAAGGTTATAATCTAATCAATTATGTGTTTGCATCATTTTTATTGTATATTTATTGAGTTAATACTAATAAACTGAAAATTCACAAAAACGTGCAAAAACGGCAAAATATTGCCTAATTCGATGATATTTTGATTAAATCACATAAAGGAAAAGGGAATGATAAACGTCAAAATATTGCTAAATTCGATGATTTCTCGTACGAAACAAAATGCAAGAAAACTTGCTTAAAATGCAATATTAAACGAAATTCTGAGATTTGAAGGCCAAAGCATATATCGTGATACTACATGAAATAGTATCGAAATATTGGTAAAAATGAATATATTTACGTAATATCAAACTACATGAAAAACGTGAAAAAAGTCACTATTATACCAAATTTGAGGATTTTAACTTCGAATCATAAAGCGAGGTTTCGTACTATTTAGATCCATGAAAAGACATATGACAATGTTGTTTCCAATACAATTTATAAAAATCAATGTGTTTTCATTAGAATTAACAAAAATGTTCCTGATTTTCCGTTTATATTACCGATGGAAGATGTACACGCAAAACCGCTCTATTCCGGCTGAAACGTCGATATATGCAATAAAAACCGAACTTCTCCCCTTTTCAATATCTTACTCAGTATTTTAACGAGAAACAAATAGATGATTGAAAATGAAGTATTTAAGGTTACTATCTAATCAATTATGTGTTTGCATCATTTTTATTGTATATTTAATGAATTAATACTAATAAACTGAAAATTCACAAAAACGTGGAAAAACAGAAAAATATTGCCTAATTCGATGATATTTTGATTAAATCACATAAAGGAAAAGGGAATGATAAACGTCAAAATATTGCTAAATTCGATGATTTCTCGTACGAAACCATATGCAAGAAAACTTGCTTAAAATGCAATATTATGCGAAATTCTGATATTTGAATGCCAAATCACATATCGTGATACTACATGAAATAGTATCGAAATATTGGTAAAAATGAATATATTTACGTAATATCAAACTACATGAAAAACGTGAAAAAAGTCACGATTATACCAAATTTGAGGATTTTAACTTCGAATCATAATGCAAGGTTTCGTATTATTTAGATCCAAGAAAAGACATATGACAATGTTGTTTCCAATACAAATGATAAAAATCAATGTGTTTTCATTAGAATTAACTGAAATGTTCCTGATTTTCCGTTCATATTACCGATGGAAGATGTACACGTAAAACCGCTCTAATCCGGCTGAAATGTCGATATATGCAATAAAAACAGAACTTCTCCCCTTTTCAATATCTTACTCAGTATTTTAAAGAGAAACAAATAGATGATTGTAAATGAAGTATTTAAGGTTACTATTTAAACAATTATGTGTTTGCATCATTTTTATTGTATATTTAATGAATTAATACTAATAAACTGAAAATTCACAAAAACGTGGAAAAACGGCAAAATATTGCCTAATTCGATGATATTTTGATTAAATCACATAAAGGAAAAGGGAATGATAAACGTCAAAATATTGCTAAATTCGACGATTTCTCGTACGAAACAAAATGCAAGAAAACTTGCTTAAAATGCAATATTATGCGAAATTCTGAGATTTGAAGGCCAAAGCATATATCGTGATACTACATGAAATAGTATCGAAATATTGGTAAAAATGAATATATTTACGTAATATCAAACTACATGAAAAACGTGAAAAAAGTCACGATTATACCAAATTTGAGGATTTTAACTTCGAATCATAATGCAAGGTTTCGTACTATTTAGATCCATGAAAAGACATATGACAATGTTGTTTCCAATACAATTTATAAAAATCAATGTGTTTTCATTAGAATTAACAAAAATGTTCCTGATTTTCCGTTTATATTACCGATGGAAGATGTACACGCAAAACCGCTCTATTCCGGCTGAAACGTCGATATATGCAATAAAAACCGAACTTCTCCCCTTTTCAATATCTTACTCAGTATTTTAACGAGAAACAAATAGATGATTGAAAATGAAGTATTTAAGGTTACTATCTAATCAATTATGTGTTTGCATCATTTTTATTGTATATTTAATGAATTAATACTAATAAACTGAAAATTCACAAAAACGTGGAAAAACAGAAAAATATTGCCTAATTCGATGATATTTTGATTAAATCACATAAAGGAAAAGGGAATGATAAACGTCAAAATATTGCTAAATTCGATGATTTCTCGTACGAAACAAAATGCAAGAAAACTTGCTTAAAATGCAATATTATGCGAAATTCTGAGATTTGAATGCCAAATCACATATCGTGATACTACATGAAATAGTATCGAAATATTGGTAAAAATGAATATATTTACGTAATATCAAACTACATGAAAAACGTGAAAAAAGTCACGATTATACCAAATTTGAGGATTTTATCTTCGAATCATAATGCAAGGTTTCGTATTATTTAGATCCAAGAAAAGACATATGACAATGTTGTTTCCAATACAAATGATAAAAATCAATGTGTTTTCATTAGAATTAACTGAAATGTTCCTGATTTTCCGTTCATATTACCGATGGAAGATGTACACGTAAAAGCGCTCTAATCCGGCTGAAACGTCGATATATGCAGTAAAAACAGAACTTCTCCCCTTTTCAATATCTTACTCAGTATTTTAAAGAGAAACAAATAGATGATTGTAAATGAAGTATTTAAGGTTATAATCTAATCAATTATGTGTTTGCATCATTTTTATTGTATATTTATTGAGTTAATACTAATAAACTGAAAATTCACAAAAACGTGCAAAAACGGCAAAATATTGCCTAATTCGATGATATTTTGATTAAATCACATAAAGGAAAAGGGAATGATAAACGTCAAAATATTGCTAAATTCGATGATTTCTCGTACGAAACAAAATGCAAGAAAACTTGCTTAAAATGCAATATTAAACGAAATTCTGAGATTTGAAGGCCAAAGCATATATCGTGATACTACATGAAATAGTATCGAAATATTGGTAAAAATGAATATATTTACGTAATATCAAACTACATGAAAAACGTGAAAAAAGTCACTATTATACCAAATTTGAGGATTTTAACTTCGAATCATAAAGCGAGGTTTCGTACTATTTAGATCCATGAAAAGACATATGACAATGTTGTTTCCAATACAATTTATAAAAATCAATGTGTTTTCATTAGAATTAACAAAAATGTTCCTGATTTTCCGTTTATATTACCGATGGAAGATGTACACGCAAAACCGCTCTATTCCGGCTGAAACGTCGATATATGCAATAAAAACCGAACTTCTCCCCTTTTCAATATCTTACTCAGTATTTTAACGAGAAACAAATAGATGATTGAAAATGAAGTATTTAAGGTTACTATCTAATCAATTATGTGTTTGCATCATTTTTATTGTATATTTAATGAATTAATACTAATAAACTGAAAATTCACAAAAACGTGGAAAAACAGAAAAATATTGCCTAATTCGATGATATTTTGATTAAATCACATAAAGGAAAAGGGAATGATAAACGTCAAAATATTGCTAAATTCGATGATTTCTCGTACGAAACCATATGCAAGAAAACTTGCTTAAAATGCAATATTATGCGAAATTCTGATATTTGAATGCCAAATCACATATCGTGATACTACATGAAATAGTATCGAAATATTGGTAAAAATGAATATATTTACGTAATATCAAACTACATGAAAAACGTGAAAAAAGTCACGATTATACCAAATTTGAGGATTTTAACTTCGAATCATAATGCAAGGTTTCGTATTATTTAGATCCAAGAAAAGACATATGACAATGTTGTTTCCAATACAAATGATAAAAATCAATGTGTTTTCATTTGAATTAACTGAAATGTTCCTGATTTTCCGTTCATATTACCGATGGAAGATGTACACGTAAAACCGCTCTAATCCGGCTGAAACGTCGATATATGCAATAAAAACAGAACTTCTCCCCTTTTCAATATCTTACTCAGTATTTTAAAGAGAAACAAATAGATGATTGTAAATGAAGTATTTAAGGTTATAATCTAATCAATTATGTGTTTGCATCATTTTTATTGTATATTTATTGAGTTAATACTAATAAACTGAAAATTCACAAAAACGTGGAAAAACGGCAAAATATTGCCTAATTCGATGATATTTTGATTAAATCACATAAAGGAAAAGGGAATGATAAACGTCAAAATATTGCTAAATTCGATGATTTCTCGTACGAAACAAAATGCAAGAAAACTTGCTTAAAATGCAATATTATGCGAAATTCTGAGATTTGAATGCCAAATCACATATCGTGATACTACATGAAATAGTATCGAAATATTGGTAAAAATGAATATATTTACGTAATATCAAACTACATGAAAAACGTTAAAAAAGTCACTATTATACCAAATTTGAGGATTTTAACTTCGAATCATAAAGCGAGGTTTCGTACTATTTAGATCCATGAAAAGACATATGACAATGTGGTTTCCAATACAAATTATAAAAGTCAATGTGTTTTCATTAGAATTAACTAAAATGTTCCTGATTTTCCGTTTATATTACCGATGGAAGATGTACACGCAAAACCGCTCTATTCCGGCTGAAACGTCGATATATGCAATAAAAACCGAACTTCTCCCCTTTTCAATATCTTACTCAGTATTTTAACGAGAAACAAATAGATGATTGAAAATGAAGTATTTAAGGTTACTATCTAATCAATTATGTGTTTGCATCATTTTTATTGTATATTTAATGAATTAATACTAATAAACGGAAAATTCACAAAAACGTGGAAAAACGGCAAAATATTGCCTAATTCGATGATATTTTGATTAAATCACATAAAGGAAAAGGGAATGATAAACGTCAAAATATTGCTAAATTCGATGATTTCTCGTACGAAACAAAATGCAAGAAAACTTGCTTAAAATGCAATATTATGCGAAATTCTGAGATTTGAAGGCCAAATCACATATCGTGATACTACATGAAATAGTATCGAAATATTGGTAAAAATGAATATATTTACGTAATATCAAACTACATGAAAAACGTGAAAAAAGACACGATTATACCAAATTTGAGGATTTTAACTTCGAATCATAATGCAAGGTTTCGTATTATTTAGATCCAAGAAAAGACATATGACAATGTTGTTTCCAATACAAATGATAAAAATCAATGTGTTTTCATTAGAATTAACTGAAATGTTCCTGATTTTCCGTTCATATTACCGATGTTAGATGTACACGTAAAACCGCTCTAATCCGGCTGAAACGTCGATATATGCAATAAAAACAGAACTTCTCCCCTTTTCAATATCTTAATCAGTATTTTAAAGAGAAACAAATAGATGATTGAAAATGAAGTATTTAAGGTTATAATCTAATCAATTATGTGTTTGCATCATTTTTATTGTATATTTATTGAGTTAATACTAATAAACTGAAAATTCACAAAAACGTGGAAAAACGGCAAAATATTGCCTAATTCGATGATATTTTGATTAAATCACATAAACGAAAAGGGAATGATAAACGTCAAAATATTGCTAAATTCGATGATTTCTCGTACGAAACAAAATGCAAGAAAACTTGCTTAAAATGCAATATTATGCGAAATTCTGATATTTGAAGGCCAAATCACATATCGTGATACTACATGAAATAGTATCGAAATATTGGTAAAAATGAATATATTTACGCAATATCAAACTACATGAAAAACGTGAAAAAAGTCACGATTATACCAAATTTGAGGATTTTAACTTCGAATCATAATGCAAGGTTTCGTATTATTTAGATCCAAGAAAAGACATATGACAATGTTGTTTCCAATACAAATGATAAAATTCAATGTGTTTTCATTAGAAATAACTGAAATGTTCCTGATTTTCCGTTCATATTACCGATGGAAGATGTACACGTAAAACCGCTCTAATCCGGCTGAAACGTCGATATATGCAATAAAAACCGAACTTCTCCCCTTTTCAATATCTTACTCAGTATTTTAAAGAGAAACAAATAGATGATTGAAAATGAAGTATTTAAGGTTATAATCTAATCAATTATGTGTTTGCATCATTTTTATTGTATATTTATTGAGTTAATACTAATAAACTGAAAATTCACAAAAACGTGGAAAAACGGCAAAATATTGCCTAATTCGATGATATTTTGATTAAATCACATAAACAAAAAGGGAATGATAAACGTCAAAATATTGCTAAATTCGATGATTTCTCGTACGAAACAAAATGCAAGAAAACTTGCTTAAAATGCAATATTATGCGAAATTCTGAGATTTGAAGGCCAAATCACATATCGTGATACTACATGAAATAGTATCGAAATATTGGTAAAAATGAATATATTTACGTAATATCAAACTACATGAAAAACGTGAAAAAAGTCACGATTATACCAAATTTGAGGATTTTAACTTCGAATCATAATGCAAGGTTTCGTATTATTTAGATCCAAGAAAAGACATATGACAATGTTGTTTCCAATACAAATGATAAAAATCAATGTGTTTTCATTAGAATTAACTGAAATGTTCCTGATTTTCCGTTCATATTACCGATGGAAGATGTACACGTAAAACCGCTCTAATCCGGCTGAAATGTCGATATATGCAATAAAAACAGAACTTCTCCCCTTTTCAATATCTTACTCAGTATTTTAAAGAGAAACAAATAGATGATTGTAAATGAAGTATTTAAGGTTACTATTTAAACAATTATGTGTTTGCATCATTTTTATTGTATATTTAATGAATTAATACTAATAAACTGAAAATTCACAAAAACGTGGAAAAACGGCAAAATATTGCCTAATTCGATGATATTTTGATTAAATCACATAAAGGAAAAGGGAATGATAAACGTCAAAATATTGCTAAATTCGACGATTTCTCGTACGAAACAAAATGCAAGAAAACTTGCTTAAAATGCAATATTATGCGAAATTCTGAGATTTGAAGGCCAAAGCATATATCGTGATACTACATGAAATAGTATCGAAATATTGGTAAAAATGAATATATTTACGTAATATCAAACTACATGAAAAACGTGAAAAAAGTCACGATTATACCAAATTTGAGGATTTTAACTTCGAATCATAATGCAAGGTTTCGTACTATTTAGATCCATGAAAAGACATATGACAATGTTGTTTCCAATACAATTTATAAAAATCAATGTGTTTTCATTAGAATTAACAAAAATGTTCCTGATTTTCCGTTTATATTACCGATGGAAGATGTACACGCAAAACCGCTCTATTCCGGCTGAAACGTCGATATATGCAATAAAAACCGAACTTCTCCCCTTTTCAATATCTTACTCAGTATTTTAACGAGAAACAAATAGATGATTGAAAATGAAGTATTTAAGGTTACTATCTAATCAATTATGTGTTTGCATCATTTTTATTGTATATTTAATGAATTAATACTAATAAACTGAAAATTCACAAAAACGTGGAAAAACAGAAAAATATTGCCTAATTCGATGATATTTTGATTAAATCACATAAAGGAAAAGGGAATGATAAACGTCAAAATATTGCTAAATTCGATGATTTCTCGTACGAAACAAAATGCAAGAAAACTTGCTTAAAATGCAATATTATGCGAAATTCTGAGATTTGAATGCCAAATCACATATCGTGATACTACATGAAATAGTATCGAAATATTGGTAAAAATGAATATATTTACGTAATATCAAACTACATGAAAAACGTGAAAAAAGTCACGATTATACCAAATTTGAGGATTTTATCTTCGAATCATAATGCAAGGTTTCGTATTATTTAGATCCAAGAAAAGACATATGACAATGTTGTTTCCAATACAAATGATAAAAATCAATGTGTTTTCATTAGAATTAACTGAAATGTTCCTGATTTTCCGTTCATATTACCGATGGAAGATGTACACGTAAAAGCGCTCTAATCCGGCTGAAACGTCGATATATGCAATAAAAACAGAACTTCTCCCCTTTTCAATATCTTACTCAGTATTTTAAAGAGAAACAAATAGATGATTGTAAATGAAGTATTTAAGGTTATAATCTAATCAATTATGTGTTTGCATCATTTTTATTGTATATTTATTGAGTTAATACTAATAAACTGAAAATTCACAAAAACGTGCAAAAACGGCAAAATATTGCCTAATTCGATGATATTTTGATTAAATCACATAAAGGAAAAGGGAATGATAAACGTCAAAATATTGCTAAATTCGATGATTTCTCGTACGAAACAAAATGCAAGAAAACTTGCTTAAAATGCAATATTAAACGAAATTCTGAGATTTGAAGGCCAAAGCATATATCGTGATACTACATGAAATAGTATCGAAATATTGGTAAAAATGAATATATTTACGTAATATCAAACTACATGAAAAACGTGAAAAAAGTCACTATTATACCAAATTTGAGGATTTTAACTTCGAATCATAAAGCGAGGTTTCGTACTATTTAGATCCATGAAAAGACATATGACAATGTTGTTTCCAATACAATTTATAAAAATCAATGTGTTTTCATTAGAATTAACAAAAATGTTCCTGATTTTCCGTTTATATTACCGATGGAAGATGTACACGCAAAACCGCTCTATTCCGGCTGAAACGTCGATATATGCAATAAAAACCGAACTTCTCCCCTTTTCAATATCTTACTCAGTATTTTAACGAGAAACAAATAGATGATTGAAAATGAAGTATTTAAGGTTACTATCTAATCAATTATGTGTTTGCATCATTTTTATTGTATATTTAATGAATTAATACTAATAAACTGAAAATTCACAAAAACGTGGAAAAACAGAAAAATATTGCCTAATTCGATGATATTTTGATTAAATCACATAAAGGAAAAGGGAATGATAAACGTCAAAATATTGCTAAATTCGATGATTTCTCGTACGAAACAAAATGCAAGAAAACTTGCTTAAAATGCAATATTATGCGAAATTCTGAGATTTGAATGCCAAATCACATATCGTGATACTACATGAAATAGTATCGAAATATTGGTAAAAATGAATATATTTACGTAATATCAAACTACATGAAAAACGTGAAAAAAGTCACGATTATACCAAATTTGAGGATTTTATCTTCGAATCATAATGCAAGGTTTCGTATTATTTAGATCCAAGAAAAGACATATGACAATGTTGTTTCCAATACAAATGATAAAAATCAATGTGTTTTCATTAGAATTAACTGAAATGTTCCTGATTTTCCGTTCATATTACCGATGGAAGATGTACACGTAAAAGCGCTCTAATCCGGCTGAAACGTCGATATATGCAATAAAAACAGAACTTCTCCCCTTTTCAATATCTTACTCAGTATTTTAAAGAGAAACAAATAGATGATTGTAAATGAAGTATTTAAGGTTATAATCTAATCAATTATGTGTTTGCATCATTTTTATTGTATATTTATTGAGTTAATACTAATAAACTGAAAATTCACAAAAACGTGCAAAAACGGCAAAATATTGCCTAATTCGATGATATTTTGATTAAATCACATAAAGGAAAAGGGAATGATAAACGTCAAAATATTGCTAAATTCGATGATTTCTCGTACGAAACCATATGCAAGAAAACTTGCTTAAAATGCAATATTATGCGAAATTCTGATATTTGAATGCCAAATCACATATCGTGATACTACATGAAATAGTATCGAAATATTGGTAAAAATGAATATATTTACGTAATATCAAACTACATGAAAAACGTGAAAAAAGTCACGATTATACCAAATTTGAGGATTTTAACTTCGAATCATAATGCAAGGTTTCGTATTATTTAGATCCAAGAAAAGACATATGACAATGTTGTTTCCAATACAAATGATAAAAATCAATGTGTTTTCATTAGAATTAACTGAAATGTTCCTGATTTTCCGTTCATATTACCGATGGAAGATGTACACGTAAAACCGCTCTAATCCGGCTGAAATGTCGATATATGCAATAAAAACAGAACTTCTCCCCTTTTCAATAT
This sequence comes from Procambarus clarkii, assembly GCF_040958095.1. Classification (NCBI taxonomy): domain Eukaryota; kingdom Metazoa; phylum Arthropoda; class Malacostraca; order Decapoda; family Cambaridae; genus Procambarus; species Procambarus clarkii. The sequence goes on along the minus strand of NW_027189438.1, from coordinate 151,238 downwards.
CTTACTCAGTATTTTAAAGAGAAACAAATAGATGATTGTAAATGAAGTATTTAAGGTTACTATTTAAACAATTATGTGTTTGCATCATTTTTATTGTATATTTAATGAATTAATACTAATAAACTGAAAATTCACAAAAACGTGGAAAAACGGCAAAATATTGCCTAATTCGATGATATTTTGATTAAATCACATAAAGGAAAAGGGAATGATAAACGTCAAAATATTGCTAAATTCGACGATTTCTCGTACGAAACAAAATGCAAGAAAACTTGCTTAAAATGCAATATTATGCGAAATTCTGAGATTTGAAGGCCAAAGCATATATCGTGATACTACATGAAATAGTATCGAAATATTGGTAAAAATGAATATATTTACGTAATATCAAACTACATGAAAAACGTGAAAAAAGTCACGATTATACCAAATTTGAGGATTTTAACTTCGAATCATAATGCAAGGTTTCGTACTATTTAGATCCATGAAAAGACATATGACAATGTTGTTTCCAATACAATTTATAAAAATCAATGTGTTTTCATTAGAATTAACAAAAATGTTCCTGATTTTCCGTTTATATTACCGATGGAAGATGTACACGCAAAACCGCTCTATTCCGGCTGAAACGTCGATATATGCAATAAAAACCGAACTTCTCCCCTTTTCAATATCTTACTCAGTATTTTAACGAGAAACAAATAGATGATTGAAAATGAAGTATTTAAGGTTACTATCTAATCAATTATGTGTTTGCATCATTTTTATTGTATATTTAATGAATTAATACTAATAAACTGAAAATTCACAAAAACGTGGAAAAACAGAAAAATATTGCCTAATTCGATGATATTTTGATTAAATCACATAAAGGAAAAGGGAATGATAAACGTCAAAATATTGCTAAATTCGATGATTTCTCGTACGAAACAAAATGCAAGAAAACTTGCTTAAAATGCAATATTATGCGAAATTCTGAGATTTGAATGCCAAATCACATATCGTGATACTACATGAAATAGTATCGAAATATTGGTAAAAATGAATATATTTACGTAATATCAAACTACATGAAAAACGTGAAAAAAGTCACGATTATACCAAATTTGAGGATTTTATCTTCGAATCATAATGCAAGGTTTCGTATTATTTAGATCCAAGAAAAGACATATGACAATGTTGTTTCCAATACAAATGATAAAAATCAATGTGTTTTCATTAGAATTAACTGAAATGTTCCTGATTTTCCGTTCATATTACCGATGGAAGATGTACACGTAAAAGCGCTCTAATCCGGCTGAAACGTCGATATATGCAATAAAAACAGAACTTCTCCCCTTTTCAATATCTTACTCAGTATTTTAAAGAGAAACAAATAGATGATTGTAAATGAAGTATTTAAGGTTATAATCTAATCAATTATGTGTTTGCATCATTTTTATTGTATATTTATTGAGTTAATACTAATAAACTGAAAATTCACAAAAACGTGCAAAAACGGCAAAATATTGCCTAATTCGATGATATTTTGATTAAATCACATAAAGGAAAAGGGAATGATAAACGTCAAAATATTGCTAAATTCGATGATTTCTCGTACGAAACAAAATGCAAGAAAACTTGCTTAAAATGCAATATTAAACGAAATTCTGAGATTTGAAGGCCAAAGCATATATCGTGATACTACATGAAATAGTATCGAAATATTGGTAAAAATGAATATATTTACGTAATATCAAACTACATGAAAAACGTGAAAAAAGTCACTATTATACCAAATTTGAGGATTTTAACTTCGAATCATAAAGCGAGGTTTCGTACTATTTAGATCCATGAAAAGACATATGACAATGTTGTTTCCAATACAATTTATAAAAATCAATGTGTTTTCATTAGAATTAACAAAAATGTTCCTGATTTTCCGTTTATATTACCGATGGAAGATGTACACGCAAAACCGCTCTATTCCGGCTGAAACGTCGATATATGCAATAAAAACCGAACTTCTCCCCTTTTCAATATCTTACTCAGTATTTTAACGAGAAACAAATAGATGATTGAAAATGAAGTATTTAAGGTTACTATCTAATCAATTATGTGTTTGCATCATTTTTATTGTATATTTAATGAATTAATACTAATAAACTGAAAATTCACAAAAACGTGGAAAAACAGAAAAATATTGCCTAATTCGATGATATTTTGATTAAATCACATAAAGGAAAAGGGAATGATAAACGTCAAAATATTGCTAAATTCGATGATTTCTCGTACGAAACCATATGCAAGAAAACTTGCTTAAAATGCAATATTATGCGAAATTCTGATATTTGAATGCCAAATCACATATCGTGATACTACATGAAATAGTATCGAAATATTGGTAAAAATGAATATATTTACGTAATATCAAACTACATGAAAAACGTGAAAAAAGTCACGATTATACCAAATTTGAGGATTTTAACTTCGAATCATAATGCAAGGTTTCGTATTATTTAGATCCAAGAAAAGACATATGACAATGTTGTTTCCAATACAAATGATAAAAATCAATGTGTTTTCATTTGAATTAACTGAAATGTTCCTGATTTTCCGTTCATATTACCGATGGAAGATGTACACGTAAAACCGCTCTAATCCGGCTGAAACGTCGATATATGCAATAAAAACAGAACTTCTCCCCTTTTCAATATCTTACTCAGTATTTTAAAGAGAAACAAATAGATGATTGTAAATGAAGTATTTAAGGTTATAATCTAATCAATTATGTGTTTGCATCATTTTTATTGTATATTTATTGAGTTAATACTAATAAACTGAAAATTCACAAAAACGTGGAAAAACGGCAAAATATTGCCTAATTCGATGATATTTTGATTAAATCACATAAAGGAAAAGGGAATGATAAACGTCAAAATATTGCTAAATTCGATGATTTCTCGTACGAAACAAAATGCAAGAAAACTTGCTTAAAATGCAATATTATGCGAAATTCTGAGATTTGAATGCCAAATCACATATCGTGATACTACATGAAATAGTATCGAAATATTGGTAAAAATGAATATATTTACGTAATATCAAACTACATGAAAAACGTTAAAAAAGTCACTATTATACCAAATTTGAGGATTTTAACTTCGAATCATAAAGCGAGGTTTCGTACTATTTAGATCCATGAAAAGACATATGACAATGTGGTTTCCAATACAAATTATAAAAGTCAATGTGTTTTCATTAGAATTAACTAAAATGTTCCTGATTTTCCGTTTATATTACCGATGGAAGATGTACACGCAAAACCGCTCTATTCCGGCTGAAACGTCGATATATGCAATAAAAACCGAACTTCTCCCCTTTTCAATATCTTACTCAGTATTTTAACGAGAAACAAATAGATGATTGAAAATGAAGTATTTAAGGTTACTATCTAATCAATTATGTGTTTGCATCATTTTTATTGTATATTTAATGAATTAATACTAATAAACGGAAAATTCACAAAAACGTGGAAAAACGGCAAAATATTGCCTAATTCGATGATATTTTGATTAAATCACATAAAGGAAAAGGGAATGATAAACGTCAAAATATTGCTAAATTCGATGATTTCTCGTACGAAACAAAATGCAAGAAAACTTGCTTAAAATGCAATATTATGCGAAATTCTGAGATTTGAAGGCCAAATCACATATCGTGATACTACATGAAATAGTATCGAAATATTGGTAAAAATGAATATATTTACGTAATATCAAACTACATGAAAAACGTGAAAAAAGACACGATTATACCAAATTTGAGGATTTTAACTTCGAATCATAATGCAAGGTTTCGTATTATTTAGATCCAAGAAAAGACATATGACAATGTTGTTTCCAATACAAATGATAAAAATCAATGTGTTTTCATTAGAATTAACTGAAATGTTCCTGATTTTCCGTTCATATTACCGATGGAAGATGTACACGTAAAACCGCTCTAATCCGGCTGAAACGTCGATATATGCAATAAAAACAGAACTTCTCCCCTTTTCAATATCTTACTCAGTATTTTAAAGAGAAACAAATAGATGATTGTAAATGAAGTATTTAAGGTTATAATCTAATCAATTATGTGTTTGCATCATTTTTATTGTATATTTATTGAGTTAATACTAATAAACTGAAAATTCACAAAAACGTGGAAAAACGGCAAAATATTGCCTAATTCGATGATATTTTGATTAAATCACATAAAGGAAAAGGGAATGATAAACGTCAAAATATTGCTAAATTCGATGATTTCTCGTACGAAACAAAATGCAAGAAAACTTGCTTAAAATGCAATATTATGCGAAATTCTGAGATTTGAAGGCCAAATCACATATCGTGATACTACATGAAATAGTATCGAAATATTGGTAAAAATGAATATATTTACGTAATATCAAACTACATGAAAAACGTGAAAAAAGTCACGATTATACCAAATTTGAGGATTTTAACTTCGAATCATAATGCAAGGTTTCGTATTATTTAGATCCAAGAAAAGACATATGACAATGTTGTTTCCAATACAAATGATAAAAATCAATGTGTTTTCATTTGAATTAACTGAAATGTTCCTGATTTTCCGTTCATATTACCGATGTTAGATGTACACGTAAAACCGCTCTAATCCGGCTGAAACGTCGATATATGCAATAAAAACAGAACTTCTCCCCTTTTCAATATCTAACTCAGTATTTTAAAGAGAAACAAATAGATGATTGTAAATGAAGTATTTAAGGTTATAATCTAATCAATTATGTGTTTGCATCATTTTTATTGTATATTTATTGAGTTAATACTAATAAACTGAAAATTCACAAAAACGTGGAAAAACGGCAAAATATTGCCTAATTCGATGATATTTTGATTAAATCACAAAAGGAAAAGGGAATGATAAACGTCAAAATATTGCTAAATTCGATGATTTCTCGTACGAAACAAAATGCAAGAAAACTTGCTTAAAATGCAATATTATGCGAAATTCTGAGATTTGAATGCCAAATCACATATCGTGATACTACATGAAATAGTATCGAAATATTGGTAAAAATGAATATATTTACGTAATATCAAACTACATGAAAAACGTGAAAAAAGTCACTATTATACCAAATTTGAGGATTTTAACTTCGAATCATAAAGCGAGGTTTCGTACTATTTAGATCCATGAAAAGACATATGACAATGTTGTTTCCAATACAATTTATAAAAATCAATGTGTTTTCATTAGAATTAACAAAAATGTTCCTGATTTTCCGTTTATATTACCGATGGAAGATGTACACGCAAAACCGCTCTATTCCGGCTGAAACGTCGATATATGCAATAAAAACCGAACTTCTCCCCTTTTCAATATCTTACTCAGTATTTTAACGAGAAACAAATAGATGATTGAAAATGAAGTATTTAAGGTTACTATCTAATCAATTATGTGTTTGCATCATTTTTATTGTATATTTAATGAATTAATACTAATAAACTGAAAATTCACAAAAACGTGGAAAAACAGAAAAATATTGCCTAATTCGATGATATTTTGATTAAATCACATAAAGGAAAAGGGAATGATAAACGTCAAAATATTGCTAAATTCGATGATTTCTCGTACGAAACCATATGCAAGAAAACTTGCTTAAAATGCAATATTATGCGAAATTCTGATATTTGAATGCCAAATCACATATCGTGATACTACATGAAATAGTATCGAAATATTGGTAAAAATGAATATATTTACGTAATATCAAACTACATGAAAAACGTGAAAAAAGTCACGATTATACCAAATTTGAGGATTTTAACTTCGAATCATAATGCAAGGTTTCGTATTATTTAGATCCAAGAAAAGACATATGACAATGTTGTTTCCAATACAAATGATAAAAATCAATGTGTTTTCATTTGAATTAACTGAAATGTTCCTGATTTTCCGTTCATATTACCGATGGAAGATGTACACGTAAAACCGCTCTAATCCGGCTGAAACGTCGATATATGCAATAAAAACAGAACTTCTCCCCTTTTCAATATCTTACTCAGTATTTTAAAGAGAAACAAATAGATGATTGTAAATGAAGTATTTAAGGTTATAATCTAATCAATTATGTGTTTGCATCATTTTTATTGTATATTTATTGAGTTAATACTAATAAACTGAAAATTCACAAAAACGTGGAAAAACGGCAAAATATTGCCTAATTCGATGATATTTTGATTAAATCACATAAAGGAAAAGGGAATGATAAACGTCAAAATATTGCTAAATTCGATGATTTCTCGTACGAAACAAAATGCAAGAAAACTTGCTTAAAATGCAATATTATGCGAAATTCTGAGATTTGAATGCCAAATCACATATCGTGATACTACATGAAATAGTATCGAAATATTGGTAAAAATGAATATATTTACGTAATATCAAACTACATGAAAAACGTTAAAAAAGTCACTATTATACCAAATTTGAGGATTTTAACTTCGAATCATAAAGCGAGGTTTCGTACTATTTAGATCCATGAAAAGACATATGACAATGTGGTTTCCAATACAAATTATAAAAGTCAATGTGTTTTCATTAGAATTAACTAAAATGTTCCTGATTTTCCGTTTATATTACCGATGGAAGATGTACACGCAAAACCGCTCTATTCCGGCTGAAACGTCGATATATGCAATAAAAACCGAACTTCTCCCCTTTTCAATATCTTACTCAGTATTTTAACGAGAAACAAATAGATGATTGAAAATGAAGTATTTAAGGTTACTATCTAATCAATTATGTGTTTGCATCATTTTTATTGTATATTTAATGAATTAATACTAATAAACGGAAAATTCACAAAAACGTGGAAAAACGGCAAAATATTGCCTAATTCGATGATATTTTGATTAAATCACATAAAGGAAAAGGGAATGATAAACGTCAAAATATTGCTAAATTCGATGATTTCTCGTACGAAACAAAATGCAAGAAAACTTGCTTAAAATGCAATATTATGCGAAATTCTGAGATTTGAAGGCCAAATCACATATCGTGATACTACATGAAATAGTATCGAAATATTGGTAAAAATGAATATATTTACGTAATATCAAACTACATGAAAAACGTGAAAAAAGACACGATTATACCAAATTTGAGGATTTTAACTTCGAATCATAATGCAAGGTTTCGTATTATTTAGATCCAAGAAAAGACATATGACAATGTTGTTTCCAATACAAATGATAAAAATCAATGTGTTTTCATTAGAATTAACTGAAATGTTCCTGATTTTCCGTTCATATTACCGATGGAAGATGTACACGTAAAACCGCTCTAATCCGGCTGAAACGTCGATATATGCAATAAAAACAGAACTTCTCCCCTTTTCAATATCTTACTCAGTATTTTAAAGAGAAACAAATAGATGATTGTAAATGAAGTATTTAAGGTTATAATCTAATCAATTATGTGTTTGCATCATTTTTATTGTATATTTATTGAGTTAATACTAATAAACTGAAAATTCACAAAAACGTGGAAAAACGGCAAAATATTGCCTAATTCGATGATATTTTGATTAAATCACATAAAGGAAAAGGGAATGATAAACGTCAAAATATTGCTAAATTCGATGATTTCTCGTACGAAACAAAATGCAAGAAAACTTGCTTAAAATGCAATATTATGCGAAATTCTGAGATTTGAAGGCCAAATCACATATCGTGATACTACATGAAATAGTATCGAAATATTGGTAAAAATGAATATATTTACGTAATATCAAACTACATGAAAAACGTGAAAAAAGTCACGATTATACCAAATTTGAGGATTTTAACTTCGAATCATAATGCAAGGTTTCGTATTATTTAGATCCAAGAAAAGACATATGACAATGTTGTTTCCAATACAAATGATAAAAATCAATGTGTTTTCATTTGAATTAACTGAAATGTTCCTGATTTTCCGTTCATATTACCGATGTTAGATGTACACGTAAAACCGCTCTAATCCGGCTGAAACGTCGATATATGCAATAAAAACAGAACTTCTCCCCTTTTCAATATCTAACTCAGTATTTTAAAGAGAAACAAATAGATGATTGTAAATGAAGTATTTAAGGTTATAATCTAATCAATTATGTGTTTGCATCATTTTTATTGTATATTTATTGAGTTAATACTAATAAACTGAAAATTCACAAAAACGTGGAAAAACGGCAAAATATTGCCTAATTCGATGATATTTTGATTAAATCACAAAAGGAAAAGGGAATGATAAACGTCAAAATATTGCTAAATTCGATGATTTCTCGTACGAAACAAAATGCAAGAAAACTTGCTTAAAATGCAATATTATGCGAAATTCTGAGATTTGAATGCCAAATCACATATCGTGATACTACATGAAATAGTATCGAAATATTGGTAAAAATGAATATATTTACGTAATATCAAACTACATGAAAAACGTGAAAAAAGTCACTATTATACCAAATTTGAGGATTTTAACTTCGAATCATAAAGCGAGGTTTCGTACTATTTAGATCCATGAAAAGACATATGACAATGTGGTTTCCAATACAAATTTTAAAAATCAATGTGTTTTCATTAGAATTAACTAAAATGTTCCTGATTTTCCGTTTATATTACCGATGGAAGATGTACACGCAAAACCGCTCTATTCCGGCTTAAACGTCGATATATGCAATAAAAACCGAACTTCTCCCCTTTTCAATATCTTACTCAGTATTTTAACGAGAAACAAATAGATGATTGAAAATGAAGTATTTAAGGTTACTATCTAATCAATTATGTGTTTGCATCATTTTTATTGTATATTTAATGAATTAATACTAATAGACTGAAAATTCACAAAAACGTGGAAAAACGGCAAAATATTGCCTAATTCGATGATATTTTGATTAAATCACATAAAGGAAAAGGGAATGATAAACGTCAAAATATTGCTAAATTCGATGATTTCTCGTACGAAACAAAATGCAAGAAAACTTGCTTAAAATGCAATATTATGCGAAATTCTGAGATTTGAAGGCCAAATCACATATCGTGATACTACATGAAATAGTATCGAAATATTGGTAAAAATGAATATATTTACGTAATATCAAACTACATGAAAAACGTGAAAAAAGTCACGATTATACCATATTTGAGGATTTTAACTTCGAATCATAATGCAAGGTTTCGTATTATTTAGATCCAAGAAAAGACATATGACAATGTTGTTTCCAATACAAATGATAAAAATCAATGTGTTTTCATTAGAATTAACTGAAATGTTCCTGATTTTCCGTTCATATTACCGATGGAAGATGTACACGTAAAACCGCTCTAATCCGGCTGAAACGTCGATATATGCAATAAAAACAGAACTTCTCCCCTTTTCAATATCTTACTCAGTATTTTAAAGAGAAACAAATAGATGATTGTAAATGAAGTATTTAAGGTTATAATCTAATCAATTATGTGTTTGCATCATTTTTATTGTATATTTATTGAGTTAATACTAATAAACTGAAAATTCACAAAAACGTGAAAAACCGCAAAATATTGCCTAATTCGATGATATTTTGATTAAATCACATAAAGGAAAAGGGAATGATAAACGTCAAAATATTGCTAAATTCGATGATTTCTCGTACGAAACAAAATGCAAGAAAACTTGCTTAAAATGCAATATTATGCGAAATTCTGAGATTTGAAGGCCAAATCACATATCGTGATACTACATGAAATAGTATCGAAATATTGGTAAAAATGAATATATTTACGTAATATCAAACTACATGAAAAACGTGAAAAAAGTCACGATTATACCTAATTTGAGGATTTTAACTTCGAATCATAAAGCGAGGTTTCGTACTATTTAGATCCATGAAAAGACATATGACAATGTTGTTTCCAATACAAATTATAAAAATCAATGTGTTTTCATTAGAATTAACTAAAATGTTCCTGATTTTCCGTTTATATTACCGATGGAAGATGTACACGCAAAACCGCTCTATTCCGGCTGAAACGTCGATATATGCAATAAAAACCGAACTTCTCCCCTTTTCAATATCTTACTCAGTATTTTAACGAGAAACAAATAGATGATTGAAAATGAAGTATTTAAGGTTACTATTTAATCAATTATGTGTTTGCATCATTTTTATTGTATATTTATTGAGTTAATACTAATAAACTGAAAATTCACAAAAACGTGGAAAAACGGCAAAATATTGCCTAATTCGATGATATTTTGATTAAATCACATAAAAGAAAAGGGAATGATAAACGTCAAAATATTGCTAAATTCGATGATTTCTCGTACGAAACAAAATGCAAGAAAACTTGCTTAAAATGCAATATTATGCGAAATTCTGAGATTTGAAGGCCAAATCACATATCGTGATACTACATGAAATAGTATCGAAATATTGGTAAAAATGAATATATTTACGTAATATCAAACTACATGAAAAACGTGAAAAAAGTCACGATTATACCAAATTTGAGGATTTTAACTTCGAATCATAATGCAAGGTTTCGTATTATTTAGATCCAAGAAAAGACATATGACAATGTTGTTTCCAATACAAATGATAAAAATCAATGTGTTTTCATTAGAATTAACTGAAATGTTCCTGATTTTCCGTTCATATTACCGATGGAAGATGTACACGTAAAACCGCTCTAATCCGGCTGAAACGTCGATATATGCAATAAAAACAGAACTTCTCCCCTTTTCAATATCTTACTCAGTATTTTAAAGAGAAACAAATAGATGATTGTAAATGAAGTATTTAAGGTTATAATCTAATCAATTATGTGTTTGCATCATTTTTATTGTATATTTATTGAGTTAATACTAATAAACTGAAAATTCACAAAAACGTGGAAAAACGGCAAAATATTGCCTAATTCGATGATATTTTGATTAAATCACATAAAGGAAAAGGGAATGATAAACGTCAAAATATTGCTAAATTCGATGATTTCTCGTACGAAACAAAATGCAAGAAAACTTGCTTAAAATGCAATATTATGCGAAATTCTGAGATTTGAAGGCCAAATCACATATCGTGATACTACATGAAATAGTATCGAAATATTGGTAAAAATGAATATATTTACGTAATATCAAACTACATGAAAAACGTGAAAAAAGTCACGATTATACCAAATTTGAGGATTTTAACTTCGAATCATAATGCAAGGTTTCGTATTATTTAGATCCAAGAAAAGACATATGACAATGTTGTTTCCAATACAAATGATAAAAATCAATGTGTTTTCATTTGAATTAACTGAAATGTTCCTGATTTTCCGTTCATATTACCGATGTTAGATGTACACGTAAAACCGCTCTAATCCGGCTGAAACGTCGATATATGCAATAAAAACAGAACTTCTCCCCTTTTCAATATCTAACTCAGTATTTTAAAGAGAAACAAATAGATGATTGTAAATGAAGTATTTAAGGTTATAATCTAATCAATTATGTGTTTGCATCATTTTTATTGTATATTTATTGAGTTAATACTAATAAACTGAAAATTCACAAAAACGTGGAAAAACGGCAAAATATTGCCTAATTCGATGATATTTTGATTAAATCACATAAAGGAAAAGGGAATGATAAACGTCAAAATATTGCTAAATTCGATGATTTCTCGTACGAAACAAAATGCAAGAAAACTTGCTTAAAATGCAATATTATGCGAAATTCTGAGATTTGAAGGCCAAATCACATATCGTGATACTACATGAAATAGTATCGAAATATTGGTAAAAATGAATATATTTACGTAATATCAAACTACATGAAAAACGTGAAAAAAGTCACGATTATACCAAATTTGAGGATTTTAACTTCGAATCATAATGCAAGGTTTCGTATTATTTAGATCCAAGAAAAGACATATGACAATGTTGTTTCCAATACAAATGATAAAAATCAATGTGTTTTCATTTGAATTAACTGAAATGTTCCTGATTTTCCGTTCATATTACCGATGTTAGATGTACACGTAAAACCGCTCTAATCCGGCTGAAACGTCGATATATGCAATAAAAACAGAACTTCTCCCCTTTTCAATATCTTACTCAGTATTTTAAAGAGAAACAAATAGATGATTGTAAATGAAGTATTTAAGGTTATAATCTAATCAATTATGTGTTTGCATCATTTTTATTGTATATTTATTGAGTTAATACTAATAAACTGAAAATTCACAAAAACGTGGAAAAACGGCAAAATATTGCCTAATTCGATGATATTTTGATTAAATCACAAAAGGAAAAGGGAATGATAAACGTCAAAATATTGCTAAATTCGATGATTTCTCGTACGAAACAAAATGCAAGAAAACTTGCTTAAAATGCAATATTATGCGAAATTCTGAGATTTGAATGCCAAATCACATATCGTGATACTACATGAAATAGTATCGAAATATTGGTAAAAATGAATATATTTACGTAATATCAAACTACATGAAAAACGTGAAAAAAGTCACTATTATACCAAATTTGAGGATTTTAACTTCGAATCATAAAGCGAGGTTTCGTACTATTTAGATCCATGAAAAGACATATGACAATGTGGTTTCCAATACAAATTTTAAAAATCAATGTGTTTTCATTAGAATTAACTAAAATGTTCCTGATTTTCCGTTTATATTACCGATGGAAGATGTACACGCAAAACCGCTCTATTCCGGCTTAAACGTCGATATATGCAATAAAAACCGAACTTCTCCCCTTTTCAATATCTTACTCAGTATTTTAACGAGAAACAAATAGATGATTGAAAATGAAGTATTTAAGGTTACTATCTAATCAATTATGTGTTTGCATCATTTTTATTGTATATTTAATGAATTAATACTAATAGACTGAAAATTCACAAAAACGTGGAAAAACGGCAAAATATTGCCTAATTCGATGATATTTTGATTAAATCACATAAAGGAAAAGGGAATGATAAACGTCAAAATATTGCTAAATTCGATGATTTCTCGTACGAAACAAAATGCAAGAAAACTTGCTTAAAATGCAATATTATGCGAAATTCTGAGATTTTAAGGCCAAATCACATATCGTGATACTACATGAAATAGTATCGAAATATTGGTAAAAATGAATATATTTACGTAATATCAAACTACATGAAAAACGTGAAAAAAGTCACGATTATACCAAATTTGAGGATTTTAACTTCGAATCATAAAGCGAGGTTTCGTACTATTTAGATCCATGAAAAGACATATGACAATGTTGTTTCCAATACAAATGATAAAAATCAATGTGTTTTCATTAGAATTAACTAAAATGTTCCTGATTTTCCGTTTATATTACCGATGCAAGATGTCCACGTAAAACCGCTCTAGTCCGGCTGAAACGTCGATATATGCAATAAAAACAGATCTTCCCCCCTTTTCAATATCTTAATCAGTATTTTAAAGAGAAACAAATAGATGATTGAAAATGAAGTATTTAAGGTTATAATCTAATCAATTATGTGTTTGCATCATTTTTATTGTATATTTATTGAGTTAATACTAATAAACTGAAAATTCACAAAAACGTGGAAAAACGGCAAAATATTGCCTAATTCGATGATATTTTGATTAAATCACATAAAGGAAAAGGGAATGATAAACGTCAAAATATTGCTAAATTCGATGATTTCTCGTACGAAACAAAATGCAAGAAAACTTACTTAAAATGCAATATTATGCGAAATTCTGAGATTTGAAGGCCAAATCATATATCGTGATACTACATGAAATAGTATCGAAATATTGGTAAAAATGAATATATTTACGTAATATCAAACTACATGAAAAACGTGAAAAAAGTCACTATTATACCAAATTTGAGGATTTTAACTTCGAATCATAAATCGAGGTTTCGTACTATTTAGATCCATGAAAAGACATATGACAATGTTGTTTCCAATACAAATTATAAAAATCAATGTGTTTTCATTAGAATTAACTAAAATGTTCCTGATTTTCCGTATATATTACCGATGGAAGATGTACACGCAAAACCGCTCTATTCCGGCTGAAACGTCGATATATGCAATAAAAACCGAACTTCTCCCCTTTTCAATATCTTACTCAGTATTTTAACGAGAAACAAATAGATGATTGAAAATGAAGTATTTAAGGTTACTATCTAATCAATTATGTGTTTGCATCATTTTTATTGTATATTTAATGAAGTAATACTAATGAACTGAAAATTCACAAAAACGTGGAAAAACGGCAAAATATTGCCTAATTCGATGATATTTTGATTAAATCACATACAGGAAAAGGGAATGATAAACGTCAAAATATTGCTAAATTCGATGATTTCTCGTACGAAACAAAATGCAAGAAAACTTGCTTAAAATGCAATATTATGCGAAATTCTGAGATTTGAAGGCCAAATCACATATCGTGATACTACATGAAATAGTATCGAAATATTGGTAAAAATGAATATATTTACGTAATATCAAACTACATGAAAAACGTGAAAAAATCCCGATTATACCAAATTTGAGGATTTTAACTTCGAATCATAAAGCGAGGTTTCGTACTATTTAGATCCATGAAAAGACATATGACAATGTTGTTTCCAATACAAATTATAAAAATCAATGTGTTTTCATTAGAATTAACTAAAATGTTATTGATTTTCCGTTTATATTACCGATGGAAGATGTCCACGTAAAACCGCTCTAATCCGGCTGAAACGTCGATATATGCAATAAAAACAGAACTTCTCCCCTTTTCAATATCTTAATCAGTATTTTAAAGAGAAACAAATAGATGATTGAAAATGAAGTATTTAAGGTTATAATCTAATCAATTATGTGTTTGCATCATTTTTATTGTATATTTATTGAGTTAATACTAATAAACTGAAAATTCACAAAAACGTGGAAAAACGGCAAAATATTGCCTAATTCGATGATATTTTGATTAAATCACATAAACGAAAAGGGAATGATAAAAGTCAAAATATTGCTAAATTCGATGATTTCTCGTACGAAACAAAATGCAAGAAAACTTGCTTAAAATGCAATATTATGCGAAATTCTGAGATTTGAAGGCCAAATCACATATCGTGATACTACATGAAATAGTATCGAAATATTGATAAAAATGAATATATTTACGTAATATCAAACTACATGAAAAACGTGAAAAAAGTCACGATTATACCAAATTTGAGGATTTTAACTTCGAATCATAATGCAAGGTTTCGTATTATTTAGATCCAAGAAAAGACATATGACAATGTTGTTTCCAATACAAATGATAAAATTCAATGTGTTTTCATTAGAAATAACTGAAATGTTCCTTATTTTCCGTTCATATTACCGATGGAAGATGTACACGTAAAACCGCTCTAATCCGGCTGAAACGTCGATATATGCAATAAAAACCGAACTTCTCCCCTTTTCAATATCTTACTCAGTATTTTAACGAGAAACAAATAGATGATTGAAAATGAAGTATTTAAGGTTACTATCTAATCAATTATGTGTTTGCATCATTTTTATTGTATATTTAATGAGTAATAATAATTTATTTAATTTTTTTATTTAATCATTTTTATTGTATATTTAATGAGTAATTAATAATTTATTTAATTTTTTTATTTATATTTAATAATTATATTTATTAATGTATATTTAATATGATAATGATACTAATAAACTGAAAATTCACAAAAACGTGGAAAAACGGCAAAATATTGCCTAATTCGATGATATTTTGATTAAATCACATAAAAGAAAAGGGAATGATGAACGTCAAAATATTGCTAAATTCGATGATTTCTCGTACGAAACAAAATGCAAGAAAACTTGCTTAAAATGCAATATTATGCGAAATTCTGAGATTTTAAGGCCAAATCACATATCGTGATACTACATGAAATAGTATCGAAATATTGGTAAAAATGAATATATTTACGTAATATCAAACTACATGAAAAACGTGAAAAAAGTCACGATTATACCAAATTTGAGGATTTTAACTTCGAATCATAAAGCGAGGTTTCGTACTATTTAGATCCATGAAAAGACATATGACAATGTTGTTTCCAATACAAATGATAAAAATCAATGTGTTTTCATTAGAATTAACTAAAATGTTCCTGATTTTCCGTTTATATTACCGATGCAAGATGTACACGGAAAACCGCTCTATTCCGGCTGAAACGTCGATATATGCAATAAAAACCGAACTTCTCCCCTTTTCAATATCTTACTCAGTATTTTAACGAGAAACAAATAGATGATTGAAAATGAAGTATTTAAGGTTATAATCTAATCAATTATGTGTTTGCATCATTTTTATTGTATATTTATTGAGTTAATACTAATAAACTGAAAATTCACAAAAACGTGGAAAAACGGCAAAATATTGCCTAATTCGATGATATTTTGATTAAATCACATAAAGGAAAAGGGAATGATAAACGTCAAAATATTGCTAAATTCGATGATTTCTCGTACGAAACAAAATGCAAGAAAACTTACTTAAAATGCAATATTATGCGAAATTCTGAGATTTGAAGGCCAAATCATATATCGTGATACTACATGAAATAGTATCGAAATATTGGTAAAAATGAATATATTTACGTAATATCAAACTACATGAAAAACGTGAAAAAAGTCACTATTATACCAAATTTGAGGATTTTAACTTCGAATCATAAATCGAGGTTTCGTACTATTTAGATACATGAAAAGACATATGACAATGTTGTTTCCAATACAAATTATAAAAATCAATGTGTTTTCATTAGAATTAACTAAAATGTTCCTGATTTTCCGTTTATATTACCGATGGAAGATGTACACGCAAAACCGCTCTATTCCGGCTGAAACGTCGATATATGCAATAAAAACCGAACTTCTCCCCTTTTCAATATCTTACTCAGTATTTTAACGAGAAACAAATAGATGATTGAAAATGAAGTATTTAAGGTTACTATCTAATCAATTATGTGTTTGCATCATTTTTATTGTATATTTAATGAAGTAATACTAATGAACTGAAAATTCACAAAAACGTGGAAAAACGGCAAAATATTGCCTAATTCGATGATATTTTGATTAAATCACATACAGGAAAAGGGAATGATAAACGTCAAAATATTGCTAAATTCGATGATTTCTCGTACGAAACAAAATGCAAGAAAACTTGCTTAAAATGCAATATTATGCGAAATTCTGAGATTTGAAGGCCAAATCACATATCGTGATACTACATGAAATAGTATCGAAATATTGGTAAAAATGAATATATTTACGTAATATCAAACTACATGAAAAACGTGAAAAAATCCCGATTATACCAAATTTGAGGATTTTAACTTCGAATCATAAAGCGAGGTTTCGTACTATTTAGATCCATGAAAAGACATATGACAATGTTGTTTCCAATACAAATTATAAAAATCAATGTGTTTTCATTAGAATTAACTAAAATGTTATTGATTTTCCGTTTATATTACCGATGGAAGATGTCCACGTAAAACCGCTCTAATCCGGCTGAAACGTCGATATATGCAATAAAAACAGAACTTCTCCCCTTTTCAATATCTTAATCAGTATTTTAAAGAGAAACAAATAGATGATTGAAAATGAAGTATTTAAGGTTATAATCTAATCAATTATGTGTTTGCATCATTTTTATTGTATATTTATTGAGTTAATACTAATAAACTGAAAATTCACAAAAACGTGGAAAAACGGCAAAATATTGCCTAATTCGATGATATTTTGATTAAATCACATAAACGAAAAGGGAATGATAAAAGTCAAAATATTGCTAAATTCGATGATTTCTCGTACGAAACAAAATGCAAGAAAACTTGCTTAAAATGCAATATTATGCGAAATTCTGAGATTTGAAGGCCAAATCACATATCGTGATACTACATGAAATAGTATCGAAATATTGATAAAAATGAATATATTTACGTAATATCAAACTACATGAAAAACGTGAAAAAAGTCACGATTATACCAAATTTGAGGATTTTAACTTCGAATCATAATGCAAGGTTTCGTATTATTTAGATCCAAGAAAAGACATATGACAATGTTGTTTCCAATACAAATGATAAAATTCAATGTGTTTTCATTAGAAATAACTGAAATGTTCCTGATTTTCCGTTCATATTACCGATGGAAGATGTACACGTAAAACCGCTCTAATCCGGCTGAAACGTCGATATATGCAATAAAAACCGAACTTCTCCCCTTTTCAATATCTTACTCAGTATTGTAACGAGAAACAAATAGATGATTGAAAATGAAGTATTTAAGGTTACTATCTAATCAATTATGTGTTTGCATCATTTTTATTGTATATTTAATGAGTAATAATAATTTATTTAATTTTTTTATTTAATCATTTTTATTGTATATTTAATGAGTAATTAATAATTTATTTAATTTTTTTATTTATATTTAATAATTATATTTATTAATGTATATTTAATATGATAATGATACTAATAAACTGAAAATTCACAAAAACGTGGAAAAACGGCAAAATATTGCCTAATTCGATGATATTTTGATTAAATCACATAAAAGAAAAGGGAATGATAAACGTCAAAATATTGCTAAATTCGATGATTTCTCGTACGAAACAAAATGCAAGAAACTTGCTTAAAATGCAATATTATGCGAAATTCTGAGATTTTAAGGCCAAATCACATATCGTGATACTACATGAAATAGTATCGAAATATTGGTAAAAATGAATATATTTACGTAATATCAAACTACATGAAAAACGTGAAAAAAGTCACGATTATACCAAATTTGAGGATTTTAACTTCGAATCATAAAGCGAGGTTTCGTACTATTTAGATCCATGAAAAGACATATGACAATGTTGTTTCCAATACAAATGATAAAAATCAATGTGTTTTCATTAGAATTAACTAAAATGTTCCTGATTTTCCGTTTATATTACCGATGCAAGATGTCCACGTAAAACCGCTCTAGTCCGGCTGAAACGTCGATATATGCAATAAAAACAGATCTTCCCCCCTTTTCAATATCTTAATCAGTATTTTAAAGAGAAACAAATAGATGATTGAAAATGAAGTATTTAAGGTTATAATCTAATCAATTATGTGTTTGCATCATTTTTATTGTATATTTATTGAGTTAATACTAATAAACTGAAAATTCACAAAAACGTGGAAAAACGGCAAAATATTGCCTAATTCGATGATATTTTGATTAAATCACATAAAGGAAAAGGGAATGATAAACGTCAAAATATTGCTAAATTCGATGATTTCTCGTACGAAACAAAATGCAAGAAAACTTACTTAAAATGCAATATTATGCGAAATTCTGAGATTTGAAGGCCAAATCATATATCGTGATACTACATGAAATAGTATCGAAATATTGGTAAAAATGAATATATTTACGTAATATCAAACTACATGAAAAACGTGAAAAAAGTCACTATTATACCAAATTTGAGGATTTTAACTTCGAATCATAAATCGAGGTTTCGTACTATTTAGATCCATGAAAAGACATATGACAATGTTGTTTCCAATACAAATTATAAAAATCAATGTGTTTTCATTAGAATTAACTAAAATGTTCCTGATTTTCCGTTTATATTACCGATGGAAGATGTACACGCAAAACCGCTCTATTCCGGCTGAAACGTCGATATATGCAATAAAAACCGAACTTCTCCCCTTTTCAATATCTTACTCAGTATTTTAACGAGAAACAAATAGATGATTGAAAATGAAGTATTTAAGGTTACTATCTAATCAATTATGTGTTTGCATCATTTTTATTGTATATTTAATGAAGTAATACTAATAAACTGAAAATTCACAAAAACGTGGAAAAACGGCAAAATATTGCCTAATTCGATGATATTTTGATTAAATCACATACAGGAAAAGGGAATGATAAACGTCAAAATATTGCTAAATTCGATGATTTCTCGTACGAAACAAAATGCAAGAAAACTTGCTTAAAATGCAATATTATGCGAAATTCTGAGATTTGAAGGCCAAATCACATATCGTGATACTACATGAAATAGTATCGAAATATTGGTAAAAATGAATATATTTACGTAATATCAAACTACATGAAAAACGTGAAAAAAGTCCCGATTATACCAAATTTGAGGATTTTAACTTCGAATCATAAAGCGAGGTTTCGTACTATTTAGATCCATGAAAAGACATATGACAATGTTGTTTCCAATACAAATTATAAAAATCAATGTGTTTTCATTAGAATTAACTAAAATGTTATTGATTTTCCGTTTATATTACCGATGGAAGATGTCCACGTAAAACCGCTCTAATCCGGCTGAAACGTCGATATATGCAATAAAAACAGAACTTCTCCCCTTTTCAATATCTTAATCAGTATTTTAAAGAGAAACAAATAGATGATTGAAAATGAAGTATTTAAGGTTATAATCTAATCAATTATGTGTTTGCATCATTTTTATTGTATATTTATTGAGTTAATACTAATAAACTGAAAATTCACAAAAACGTGGAAAAACGGCAAAATATTGCCTAATTCGATGATATTTTGATTAAATTACATAAACGAAAAGGGAATGATAAACGTCAAAATATTGCTAAATTCGATGATTTCTCGTACGAAACAAAATGCAAGAAAACTTGCTTAAAATGCAATATTATGCGAAATTCTGATATTTGAAGGCCAAATCACATATCGTGATACTACATGAAATAGTATCGAAATATTGGTAAAAATGAATATATTTACGTAATATCAAACTACATGAAAAACGTGAAAAAAGTCACGATTATACCAAATTTGAGGATTTTAACTTCGAATCATAATGCAAGGTTTCGTATTATTTAGATCCAAGAAAAGACATATGACAGTGTTGTTTCCAATACAAATGATAAAATTCAATGTGTTTTCATTAGAAATAACTGAAATGTTCCTGATTTTCCGTTCATATTACCGATGGAAGATGTACACGTAAAACCGCTCTAATCCGGCTGAAACGTCGATATATGCAATAAAAACCGAACTTCTCCCCTTTTCAATATCTTACTCAGTATTTTAAAGAGAAACAAATAGATGATTGAAAATGAAGTATTTAAGGTTATAATCTAATCAATTATGAGTTTGCATCATTTTTATTGTATATTTATTGAGTTAATACTAATAAACTGAAAATTCACAAAAACGTGGAAAAACGGCAAAATATTGCCTAATTCGATGATATTTTGATTAAATCACATAAACGAAAAGGGAATGATAAACGTCAAAATATTGCTAAATTCGATGATTTCTCGTACGAAACAAAATGCAAGAAAACTTGCTTAAAATGCAATATTATGCGAAATTCTGAGATTTGAAGGCCAAAGCATATATCGTGATACTACATGAAATAGTATCGAAATATTGGTAAAAATGAATATATTTACGTAATATCAAACTACATGAAAAACGTGAAAAAAGTCACTATTATACCAAATTTGAGGATTTTAACTTCGAATCATAAAGCGAGGTTTCGTACTATTTAGATCCATGAAAAGACATATGACAATGTTGTTTCCAATACAATTTATAAAAATCAATGTGTTTTCATTAGAATTAACAAAAATGTTCCTGATTTTCCGTTTATATTACCGATGGAAGATGTACACGCAAAACCGCTCTATTCCGGCTGAAACGTCGATATATGCAATAAAAACCGAACTTCTCCCCTTTTCAATATCTTACTCAGTATTTTAACGAGAAACAAATAGATGATTGAAAATGAAGTATTTAAGGTCACTATCTAATCAATTATGTGTTTGCATCATTTTTATTGTATATTTAATGAATTAATACTAATAAACTGAAAATTCACAAAAACGTGGAAAAACGGCAAAATATTGCCTAATTCGATGATATTTTGATTAAATCACATAAAGGAAAAGGGAATGATAAACGTCAAAATATTGCTAAATTCGATGATTTCTCGTACGAAACAAAATGCAAGAAAACTTGCTTAAAATGCAATATTATGCGAAATTCTGAGATTTGAAGGCCAAATCACATATCGTGATACTACATGAAATAGTATCGAAATATTGGTAAAAATGAATATATTTACGTAATATCAAACTACATGAAAAACGTGAAAAAAGTCACGATTATACCAAATTTGAGGATTTTAACTTCGAATCATAATGCAAGGTTTCGTATTATTTAGATCCAAGAAAAGACATATGACAATGTTGTTTCCAATACAAATGATAAAAATCAATGTGTTTTCATTAGAATTAACTGAAATGTTCCTGATTTTCCGTTCATATTACCGATGGAAGATGTACAAGTAAAACCGCTCTAATCCGGCTGAAACGTCGATATATGCAATAAAAACAGAACTTCTCCACTTTTCAATATCTTACTCAGTATTTTAAAGAGAAACAAATAGATGATTGTAAATGAAGTATTTAAGGTTATAATCTAATCAATTATGTGTTTGCATCATTTTTATTGTATATTTATTGAGTTAATACTAATAAACTGAAAATTCACAAAAACGTGGAAAAACGGCAAAATATTGCCTAATTCGATGATATTTTGATTAAATCACATAAAGGAAAAGGGAATGATAAACGTCAAAATATTGCTAAATTCGATGATTTCTCGTACGAAACAAAATGCAAGAAAACTTGCTTAAAATGCAATATTATGCGAAATTCTGAGATTTGAAGGCCAAATCACATATCGTGATACTACATGAAATAGTATCGAAATATTGGTAAAAATGAATATATTTACGTAATATCAAACTACATGAAAAACGTGAAAAAAGTCACGATTATACCTATTTTGAGGATTTTAACTTCGAATCATAAAGCGAGGTTTCGTACTATTTAGATCCATGAAAAGACATATGACAATGTTGTTTCCAATACAAATTATAAAAATCAATGTGTTTTCATTAGAATTAACTAAAATGTTCCTGATTTTCCGTTTATATTACCGATGGAAGATGTACACGCAAAACCGCTCTAATCCGGCTGAAACGTCGATATATGCAATAAAAACAGAACTTCTCCCCTTTTCAATATCTTAATCAGTATTTTAAAGAGAAACAAATAGATGATTGAAAATGAAGTATTTAAGGTTATAATCTAATCAATTATGTGTTTGCATCATTTTTATTGTATATTTATTGAGTTAATACTAATAAACTGAAAATTCACAAAAACGTGGAAAAACGGCAAAATATTGCCTAATTCGATGATATTTTGATTAAATCACATAAACGAAAAGGGAATGATAAACGTCAAAATATTGCTAAATTCGATGATTTCTCGTACGAAACAAAATGCAAGAAAACTTGCTTAAAATGCAATATTATGCGAAATTCTGATATTTGAAGGCCAAATCACATATCGTGATACTACATGAAATAGTATCGAAATATTGGTAAAAATGAATATATTTACGTAATATCAAACTACATGAAAAACGTGAAAAAAGTCACGATTATACCAAATTTGAGGATTTTAACTTCGAATCATAATGCAAGGTTTCGTGTTATTTAGATCCAAGAAAAGACATATGACAATGTTGTTTCCAATACAAATGATAAAATTCAATGTGTTTTCATTAGAATTAACTGAAATGTTCCTGATTTTCCGTTCATATTACCGATGGAAGATGTACACGTAAAACCGCTCTAATCCGGCTGAAACGTCGATATATGCAATAAAAACCGAACTTCTCCCCTTTTCAATATCTTACTCAGTATTTTAACGAGAAACAAATAGATGATTGAAAATGAAGTATTTAAGGTTACTATCTAATCAATTATGTGTTTGCATCATTTTTATTGTATATTTAATGAATTAATACTAATAAACTGAAAATTCACAAAAACGTGGAAAAACAGAAAAATATTGCCTAATTCGATGATATTTTGATTAAATCACATAAAGGAAAAGGGAATGATAAACGTCAAAATATTGCTAAATTCGATGATTTCTCGTACGAAACAAAATGCAAGAAAACTTGCTTAAAATGCAATATTATGCGAAATTCTGAGATTTGAAGGCCAAAATCATATATCGTGATACTACATGAAATAGTATCGAAATATTGGTAAAAATGAATATATTTACGTAATATCAAACTACATGAAAAACGTGATAAAAGTCACTATTATACCAAATTTGAGGATTTTAACTTCGAATCATAAAGCGAGGTTTCGTACTATTTAGATCCATGAAAAGACATATGACAATGTTGTTTCCAATACAAATTATAAAAATCAATGTGTTTTCATTAGAATTAACTAAAATGTTCCTGATTTTCCGTTTATATTACCGATGGAAGATGTACACGCAAAACCGCTCTATTCCGGCTGAAACGTCGATATATGCAATAAAAACCGAACTTCTCCCCTTTTCAATATCTTACTCAGTATTTTAACGAGAAACAAATAGATGATTGAAAATGAAGTATTTAAGGTTACTATCTAATCAATTATGTGTTTGCATCATTTTTATTGTATATTTAATGAAGTAATACTAATAAACTGAAAATTCACAAAAACGTGGAAAAACGGCAAAATATTGCCTAATTCGATGATATTTTGAATAAATCACATACAGGAAAAGGGAATGATAAACGTCAAAATATTGCTAAATTCGATGATTTCTCGTACGAAACAAAATGCAAGAAAACTTGCTTAAAATGCAATATTATGCGAAATTCTGAGATTTGAAGGCCAAATCACATATCGTGATACTACATGAAATAGTATCGAAATATTGGTAAAAATGAATATATTTACGTAATATCAAACTACATGAAAAACGTGAAAAAAGTCCCGATTATACCAAATTTGAGGATTTTAACTTCGAATCATAAAGCGAGGTTTCGTACTATTTAGATCCATGAAAAGACATATGACAATGTTGTTTCCAATACAAATTATAAAAATCAATGTGTTTTCATTAGAATTAACTAAAATGTTATTGATTTTCCGTTTATATTACCGATGGAAGATGTCCACGTAAAACCGCTCTAATCCGGCTGAAACGTCGATATATGCAATAAAAACAGAACTTCTCCCCTTTTCAATATCTTAATCAGTATTTTAAAGAGAAACAAATAGATGATTGAAAATGAAGTATTTAAGGTTATAATCTAATCAATTATGTGTTTGCATCATTTTTATTGTATATTTATTGAGTTAATACTAATAAACTGAAAATTCACAAAAACGTGGAAAAACGGCAAAATATTGCCTAATTCGATGATATTTTGATTAAATCACATAAACGAAAAGGGAATGATAAACGTCAAAATATTGCTAAATTCGATGATTTCTCGTACGAAACAAAATGCAAGAAAACTTGCTTAAAATGCAATATTATGCGAAATTCTGATATTTGAAGGCCAAATCACATATCGTGATACTACATGAAATAGTATCGAAATATTGGTAAAAATGAATATATTTACGTAATATCAAACTACATGAAAAACGTGAAAAAAGTCACGATTATACCAAATTTGAGGATTTTAACTTCGAATCATAATGCAAGGTTTCGTGTTATTTAGATCCAAGAAAAGACATATGACAATGTTGTTTCCAATACAAATGATAAAATTCAATGTGTTTTCATTAGAATTAACTGAAATGTTCCTGATTTTCCGTTCATATTACCGATGGAAGATGTACACGTAAAACCGCTCTAATCCGGCTGAAACGTCGATATATGCAATAAAAACCGAACTTCTCCCCTTTTCAATATCTTACTCAGTATTTTAACGAGAAACAAATAGATGATTGAAAATGAAGTATTTAAGGTTACTATCTAATCAATTATGTGTTTGCATCATTTTTATTGTATATTTAATGAGTAATAATAATTTATTTAATTTTTTTATTTAATCATTTTTATTGTATATTTAATGAGTAATTAATAATTTATTTAATTTTTTTATTTATATTTAATAATTATATTTATTAATGTATATTTAATATGATAATGATCTAATCAACTGAAAATTCACAAAAACGTGGAAAAACGGCAAAATATTGCCTAATTCGATGATATTTTGATTAAATCACATAAAGGAAAAGGTAATGATAAACGTCAAAATATTGCTAAATTCGATGATTTCTCGTACGAAACAAAATGCAAGAAAACTTGCTTAAAATGCAATATTATGCGAAATTCTGAGATTTTAAGGCCAAATCACATATCGTGATACTACATGAAATAGTATCGAAATATTGGTAAAAATGAATATATTTACGTAATATCAAACTACATGAAAAACGTGAAAAAAGTCACGATTATACCAAATTTGAGGATTTTAACTTCGAATCATAAAGCGAGGTTTCGTACTATTTAGATCCATGAAAAGACATATGACAATGTTGTTTCCAATACAAATTATAAAAATCAATGTGTTTTCATTAGAATTAACTAAAATGTTCCTGATTTTCCGTTTATATTACCGATGGAAGATGTACACGCAAAACCGCTCTATTCCGGCTGAAACGTCGATATATGCAATAAAAACCGAACTTCTCCCCTTTTCAATATCTTACTCAGTATTTTAACGAGAAACAAATAGATGATTGAAAATGAAGTATTTAAGGTTACTATCTAATCAATTATGTGTTTGCATCATTTTTATTGTATATTTAATGAAGTAATACTAATGAACTGAAAATTCACAAAAACGTGGAAAAACGGCAAAATATTGCCTAATTCGATGATATTTTGATTAAATCACATACAGGAAAAGGGAATGATAAACGTCAAAATATTGCTAAATTCGATGATTTCTCGTACGAAACAAAATGCAAGAAAACTTGCTTAAAATGCAATATTATGCGAAATTCTGAGATTTGAAGGCCAAATCACATATCGTGATACTACATGAAATAGTATCGAAATATTGGTAAAAATGAATATATTTACGTAATATCAAACTACATGAAAAATGTGAAAAAAATCCCGATTATACCAAATTTGAGGATTTTAACTTCGAATCATAAAGCGAGGTTTCGTACTATTTAGATCCATGAAAAGACATATGACAATGTTGTTTCCAATACAAATTATAAAAATCAATGTGTTTTCATTAGAATTAACTAAAATGTTATTGATTTTCCGTTTATATTACCGATGGAAGATGTCCACGTAAAACCGCTCTAATCCGGCTGAAACGTCGATATATGCAATAAAAACAGAACTTCTCCCCTTTTCAATATCTTAATCAGTATTTTAAAGAGAAACAAATAGATGATTGAAAATGAAGTATTTAAGGTTATAATCTAATCAATTATGTGTTTGCATCATTTTTATTGTATATTTATTGAGTTAATACTAATAAACTGAAAATTCACAAAAACGTGGAAAAACGGCAAAATATTGCCTAATTCGATGATATTTTGATTAAATCACATAAACGAAAAGGGAATGATGAACGTCAAAATATTGCTAAATTCGATGATTTCTCGTACGAAACAAAATGCAAGAAAACTTACTTAAAATGCAATATTATGCGAAATTCTGAGATTTGAAGGCCAAATCATATATCGTGATACTACATGAAATAGTATCGAAATATTGGTAAAAATGAATATATTTACGTAATATCAAACTACATGAAAAACGTGAAAAAAGTCACTATTATACCAAATTTGAGGATTTTAACTTCGAATCATAAATCGAGGTTTCGTACTATTTAGATCCATGAAAAGACATATGACAATGTTGTTTCCAATACAAATGATAAAAATCAATGTGTTTTCATTAGAATTAACTAAAATGTTCCTGATTTTCCGTTTATATTACCGATGGAAGATGAACACGGAAAACCGCTCTATTCCGGCTGAAACGTCGATATATGCAATAAAAACCGAACTTCTCCCCTTTTCAATATCTTACTCAGTATTTTAACGAGAAACAAATAGATGATTGAAAATGAAGTATTTAAGGTTACTATCTAATCAATTATGTGTTTGCATCATTTTTATTGTATATTTAATGAAGTAATACTAATAAACTGAAAATTCACAAAAACGTGGAAAAACGGCAAAATATTGCCTAATTCGATGATATTTTGATTAAATCACATACAGGAAAAGGGAATGATAAACGTCAAAATATTGCTAAATTCGATGATTTCTCGTACGAAACAAAATGCAAGAAAACTTGCTTAAAATGCAATATTATGCGAAATTCTGAGATTTGAAGGCCAAATCACATATCGTGATACTACATGAAATAGTATCGAAATATTGGTAAAAATGAATATATTTACGTAATATCAAACTACATGAAAAACGTGAAAAAAGTCCCGATTATACCAAATTTGAGGATTTTAACTTCGAATCATAAAGCGAGGTTTCGTACTATTTAGATCCATGAAAAGACATATGACAATGTTGTTTCCAATAAAAATTATAAAAATCAATGTGTTTTCATTAGAATTAACTAAAATGTTATTGATTTTCCGTTTATATTACCGATGGAAGATGTCCACGTAAAACCGCTCTAATCCGGCTGAAACGTCGATATACGCAATAAAAACAGAACTTCTCCCCTTTTCAATATCTTACTCAGTATTTTAAAGAGAAACAAATAGATGATTGAAAATGAAGTATTTAAGGTTACTATCTAATCAATTATGTGTTTGCATCATTTTTATTGTATATTTATTGAGTAATAATAATTTATTTAATTTTTTTATTTAATCATTTTTATTGTATATTTAATGAGTAATTAATAATTTATTTAATTTTTTTATTTATATTTAATAATTATATTTATTAATGTATATTTAATATGATAATGATACTAATAAACTGAAAATTCACAAAAACGTGGAAAAACGGCAAAATATTGCCTAATTCGATGATATTTTGATTAAATCACATAAAAGAAAAGGGAATGATAAACGTCAAAATATTGCTAAATTCGATGATTTCTCGAACGAAACAAAATGCAAGAAAACTTGCTTAAAATGCAATATTATGCGAAATTCTGAGATTTTAAGGCCAAATCACATATCGTGATACTACATGAAATAGTATCGAAATATTGGTAAAAATGAATGTATTTACGTAATATCAAACTACATGAAAAACGTGAAAAAAGTCACGATTATACCAAATTTGAGGATTTTAACTTCGAATCATGAAGCGAGGTTTCGTACTATTTAGATCCATGAAAAGACATATGACAATGTTGTTTCCAATACAAATGATAAAAATCAATGTGTTTTCATTAGAATTAACTAAAATGTTCCTGATTTTCCGTTTATATTACCGATGCAAGATGTCCACGTAAAACCGCTCTAGTCCGGCTGAAACGTCGATATATGCAATAAAAACAGATCTTCCCCCCTTTTCAATATCTTAATCAGTATTTTAAAGAGAAACAAATAGATGATTGAAAATGAAGTATTTAAGGTTATAATCTAATCAATTATGTGTTTGCATCATTTTTATTGTATATTTATTGAGTTAATACTAATAAACTGAAAATTCACAAAAACGTGGAAAAACGGCAAAATATTGCCTAATTCGATGATATTTTGATTAAATCACATAAAGGAAAAGGGAATGATAAACGTCAAAATATTGCTAAATTCGATGATTTCTCGTACGAAACAAAATGCAAGAAAACTTACTTAAAATGCAATATTATGCGAAATTCTGAGATTTGAAGGCCAAATCATATATCGTGATACTACATGAAATAGTATCGAAATATTGGTAAAAATGAATATATTTACGTAATATCAAACTACATGAAAAACGTGAAAAAAGTCACTATTATACCAAATTTGAGGATTTTAACTTCGAATCATAAATCGAGGTTTCGTACTATTTAGATCCATGAAAAGACATATGACAATGTTGTTTCCAATACAAATTATAAAAATCAATGTGTTTTCATTAGAATTAACTAAAATGTTCCTGATTTTCCGTTTATATTACCGATGGAAGATGTACACGCAAAACCGCTCTATTCCGGCTGAAACGTCGATATATGCAATAAAAACCGAACTTCTCCCCTTTTCAATATCTTACTCAGTATTTTAACGAGAAACAAATAGATGATTGAAAATGAAGTATTTAAGGTTACTATCTAATCAATTATGTGTTTGCATCATTTTTATTGTATATTTAATGAAGTAATACTAATAAACTGAAAATTCACAAAAACGTGGAAAAACGGCAAAATATTGCCTAATTCGATGATATTTTGATTAAATCACATAAACGAAAAGGGAATGATAAACGTCAAAATATTGCTAAATTCGATGATTTCTCGTACGAAACAAAATGCAAGAAAACTTGCTTAAAATGCAATATTATGCGAAATTCTGAGATTTGAAGGCCAAAGCATATATCGTGATACTACATGAAATAGTATCGAAATATTGGTAAAAATGAATATATTTACGTAATATCAAACTACATGAAAAACGTGAAAAAAGTCACTATTATACCAAATTTGAGGATTTTAACTTCGAATCATAAATCGAGGTTTCGTACTATTTAGATCCATGAAAAGACATATGACAATGTTGTTTCCAATACAAATTATAAAAATCAATGTGTTTTCATTAGAATTAACTAAAATGTTCCTGATTTTCCGTTTATATTACCGATGGAAGATGTACACGCAAAACCGCTCTATTCCGGCTGAAACGTCGATATATGCAATAAAAACCGAACTTCTCCCCTTTTCAATATCTTACTCAGTATTTTAACGAGAAACAAATAGATGATTGAAAATGAAGTATTTAAGGTTACTATCTAATCAATTATGTGTTTGCATCATTTTTATTGTATATTTAATGAAGTAATACTAATAAACTGAAAATTCACAAAAACGTGGAAAAACGGCAAAATATTGCCTAATTCGATGATATTTTGATTAAATCACATAAACGAAAAGGGAATGATAAACGTCAAAATATTGCTAAATTCGATGATTTCTCGTACGAAACAAAATGCAAGAAAACTTGCTTAAAATGCAATATTATGCGAAATTCTGAGATTTGAAGGCCAAAGCATATATCGTGATACTACATGAAATAGTATCGAAATATTGGTAAAAATGAATATATTTACGTAATATCAAACTACATGAAAAACGTGAAAAAAGTCACTATTATACCAAATTTGAGGATTTTAACTTCGAATCATAAAGCGAGGTTTCGTACTATTTAGATCCATGAAAAGACATATGACAATGTTGTTTCCAATACAATTTATAAAAATCAATGTGTTTTCATTAGAATTAACAAAAATGTTCCTGATTTTCCGTTTATATTACCGATGGAAGATGTACACGCAAAACCGCTCTATTCCGGCTGAAACGTCGATATATGCAATAAAAACCGAACTTCTCCCCTTTTCAATATCTTACTCAGTATTTTAACGAGAAACAAATAGATGATTGAAAATGAAGTATTTAAGGTTACTATCTAATCAATTATGTGTTTGCATCATTTTTATTGTATATTTAATGAATTAATACTAATAAACTGAAAATTCACAAAAACCTGGAAAAACGGCAAAATATTGCCTAATTCGATGATATTTTGATTAAATCACATAAAGGAAAAGGGAATGATAAACGTCAAAATATTGCTAAATTCGATGATTTCTCGTACGAAACAAAATGCAAGAAAACTTGCTTAAAATGCAATATTATGCGAAATTCTGAGATTTGAAGGCCAAATCACATATCGTGATACTACATGAAATAGTATCGAAATATTGGTAAAAATGAATATATTTACGTAATATCAAACTACATGATAAACGTGAAAAAAGTCACGATTATACCAAATTTGAGGATTTTAACTTCGAATCATAATGCAAGGTTTCGTATTATTTAGATCCAAGAAAAGACATATGACAATGTTGTTTCCAATACAAATGATAAAAATCAATGTGTTTTCATTAGAATTAACTGAAATGTTCCTGATTTTCCGTTCATATTACCGATGGAAGATGTACACGTAAAACCGCTCTAATCCGGCTGAAACGTCGATATATGCAATAAAAACAGAACTTCTCCCCTTTTCAATATCTTACTCAGTATTTTAACGAGAAACAAATAGATGATTGAAAATGAAGTATTTAAGGTTACTATCTAATCAATTATGTGTTTGCATCATTTTTATTGTATATTTAATGAAGTAATACTAATAAACTGAAAATTCACAAAAACGTGGAAAAACGGCAAAATATTGCCTAATTCGATGATATTTTGATTAAATCACATACAGGAAAAGGGAATGATAAACGTCAAAATATTGCTAAATTCGATGATTTCTCGTACGAAACAAAATGCAAGAAAACTTGCTTAAAATGCAATATTATGCGAAATTCTGAGATTTGAAGGCCAAATCACATATCGTGATACTACATGAAATAGTATCGAAATATTGGTAAAAATGAATATATTTACGTAATATCAAACTACGTGAAAAACGTGAAAAAAGTCCCGATTATACCAAATTTGAGGATTTTAACTTCGAATCATAAAGCGAGGTTTCGTACTATTTAGATCCATGAAAAGACATATGACAATGTTGTTTCCAATACAAATTATAAAAATCAATGTGTTTTCATTAGAATTAACTAAAATGTTATTGATTTTCCGTTTATATTACCGATGGAAGATGTCCACGTAAAACCGCTCTAATCCGGCTGAAACGTCGATATATGCAATAAAAACAGAACTTCTCCCCTTTTCAATATCTTAATCAGTATTTTAAAGAGAAACAAATAGATGATTGAAAATGAAGTATTTAAGGTTATAATCTAATCAATTATGTGTTTGCATCATTTTTATTGTATATTTATTGAGTTAATACTAATAAACTGAAAATTCACAAAAACGTGGAAAAACGGCAAAATATTGCCTAATTCGATGATATTTTGATTAAATCACATAAACGAAAAGGGAATGATAAACGTCAAAATATTGCTAAATTCGATGATTTCTCGTACGAAACAAAATGCAAGAAAACTTGCTTAAAATGCAATATTATGCGAAATTCTGATATTTGAAGGCCAAATCACATATCGTGATACTACATGAAATAGTATCGAAATATTGGTAAAAATGAATATATTTACGTAATATCAAACTACATGAAAAACGTGAAAAAAGTCACGATTATACCAAATTTGAGGATTTTAACTTCGAATCATAATGCAAGGTTTCGTATTATTTAGATCCAAGAAAAGACATATGACAGTGTTGTTTCCAATACAAATGATAAAATTCAATGTGTTTTCATTAGAAATAACTGAAATGTTCCTGATTTTCCGTTCATATTACCGATGGAAGATGTACACGTAAAACCGCTCTAATCCGGCTGAAACGTCGATATATGCAATAAAAACCGAACTTCTCCCCTTTTCAATATCTTACTCAGTATTTTAAAGAGAAACAAATAGATGATTGAAAATGAAGTATTTAAGGTTATAATCTAATCAATTATGTGTTTGCATCATTTTTATTGTATATTTATTGAGTTAATACTAATAAACTGAAAATTCACAAAAACGTGGAAAAACGGCAAAATATTGCCTAATTCGATGATATTTTGATTAAATCACATAAACGAAAAGGGAATGATAAACGTCAAAATATTGCTAAATTCGATGATTTCTCGTACGAAACAAAATGCAAGAAAACTTGCTTAAAATGCAATATTATGCGAAATTCTGAGATTTGAAGGCCAAAGCATATATCGTGATACTACATGAAATAGTATCGAAATATTGGTACAAATGAATATATTTACGTAATATCAAACTACATGAAAAACGTGAAAAAAGTCACTATTATACCAAATTTGAGGATTTTAACTTCGAATCATAAAGCGAGGTTTCGTACTATTTAGATCCATGAAAAGACATATGACAATGTTGTTTCCAATACAATTTATAAAAATCAATGTGTTTTCATTAGAATTAACAAAAATGTTCCTGATTTTCCGTTTATATTACCGATGGAAGATGTACACGCAAAACCGCTCTATTCCGGCTGAAACGTCGATATATGCAATAAAAACCGAACTTCTCCCCTTTTCAATATCTTACTCAGTATTTTAACGAGAAACAAATAGATGATTGAAAATGAAGTATTTAAGGTTACTATCTAATCAATTATGTGTTTGCATCATTTTTATTGTATATTTAATGAATTAATACTAATAAACTGAAAATTCACAAAAACGTGGAAAAACGGCAAAATATTGCCTAATTCGATGATATTTTGATTAAATCACATAAAGGAAAAGGGAATGATAAACGTCAAAATATTGCTAAATTCGATGATTTCTCGTACGAAACAAAATGCAAGAAAACTTGCTTAAAATGCAATATTATGCGAAATTCTGAGATTTGAAGGCCAAATCACATATGGTGATACTACATGAAATAGTATCGAAATATTGGTAAAATGAATATATTTACGTAATATCAAACTACATGAAAAACGTGAAAAAAGTCACGATTATACCAAATTTGAGGATTTTAACTTCGAATCATAATGCAAGGTTTCGTATTATTTAGATCCAAGAAAAGACATATGACAATGTTGTTTCCAATACAAATGATAAAAATCAATGTGTTTTCATTAGAATTAACTGAAATGTTCCTGATTTTCCGTTCATATTACCGATGGAAGATGTACACGTAAAACCGCTCTAATCCGGCTGAAACGTCGATATATGCAATAAAAACAGAACTTCTCCACTTTTCAATATCTTACTCAGTATTTTAAAGAGAAACAAATAGATGATTGTAAATGAAGTATTTAAGGTTATAATCTAATCAATTATGTGTTTGCATCATTTTTATTGTATATTTATTAAGTTAATACTAATAAACTGAAAATTCACAAAAACGTGGAAAAACGGCAAAATATTGCCTAATTCGATGATATTTTGATTAAATCACATAAAGGAAAGGGAATGATAAACGTCAAAATATTGCTAAATTCGATGATTTCTCGTACGAAACAAAATGCAAGAAAACTTGCTTAAAATGCAATATTATGCGAAATTCTGAGATTTGAAGGCCAAATCACATATCGTGATACTACATGAAATAGTATCGAAATATTGGTAAAAATGAATATATTTACGTAATATCAAACTACATGAAAAACGTGAAAAAAGTCACGATTATACCTATTTTGAGGATTTTAACTTCGAATCATAAAGCGAGGTTTCGTACTATTTAGATCCATGAAAAGACATATGACAATGTTGTTTCCAATACAAATTATAAAAATCAATGTGTTTTCATTAGAATTAACTAAAATGTTCCTGATTTTCCGTTTATATTACCGATGGAAGATGTACACGCAAAACCGCTCTATTCCGGCTGAAACGTCGATATATGCAATAAAAACCGAACTTCTCCCCTTTTCAATATCTTACTCAGTATTTTAACGAGAAACAAATAGATGATTGAAAATGAAGTATTTAAGGTTACTATCTAATCAATTATGTGTTTGCATCATTTTTATTGTATATTTAATGAAGTAATACTAATAAACTGAAAATTCACAAAAACGTGGAAAAACGGCAAAATATTGCCTAATTCGATGATATTTTGATTAAATCACATAAACGAAAAGGGAATGATAAACGTCAAAATATTGCTAAATTCGATGATTTCTCGTACGAAACAAAATGCAAGAAAACTTGCTTAAAATGCAATATTATGCGAAATTCTGAGATTTGAAGGCCAAAGCATATATCGTGATACTACATGAAATAGTATCGAAATATTGGTAAAAATGAATATATTTACGTAATATCAAACTACATGAAAAACGTGAAAAAAGTCACTATTATACCAAATTTGAGGATTTTAACTTCGAATCATAAAGCGAGGTTTCGTACTATTTAGATCCATGAAAAGACATATGACAATGTTGTTTCCAATACAATTTATAAAAATCAATGTGTTTTCATTAGAATTAACAAAAATGTTCCTGATTTTCCGTTTATATTACCGATGGAAGATGTACACGCAAAACCGCTCTATTCCGGCTGAAACGTCGATATATGCAATAAAAACCGAACTTCTCCCCTTTTCAATATCTTACTCAGTATTTTAACGAGAAACAAATAGATGATTGAAAATGAAGTATTTAAGGTTACTATCTAATCAATTATGTGTTTGCATCATTTTTATTGTATATTTAATGAAGTAATACTAATAAACTGAAAATTCACAAAAACGTGGAAAAACGGCAAAATATTGCCTAATTCGATGATATTTTGATTAAATCACATACAGGAAAAGGGAATGATAAACGTCAAAATATTGCTAAATTCGATGATTTCTCGTACGAAACAAAATGCAAGAAAACTTGCTTAAAATGCAATATTATGCGAAATTCTGAGATTTGAAGGCCAAATCTCATATCGTGATACTACATGAAATAGTATCGAAATATTGGTAAAAATGAATATATTTACGTAATATCAAACTACATGAAAAACGTGAAAAAAGTCCCGATTATACCAAATTTGAGGATTTTAACTTCGAATCATAAAGCGAGGTTTCGTACTATTTAGATCCATGAAAAGACATATGACAATGTTGTTTCCAATACAAATTATAAAAATCAATGTGTTTTCATTAGAATTAACTAAAATGTTATTGATTTTCCGTTTATATTACCGATGGAAGATGTCCACGTAAAACCGCTCTAATCCGGCTGAAACGTCGATATATGCAATAAAAACAGAACTTCTCCCCTTTTCAATATCTTAATCAGTATTTTAAAGAGAAACAAATAGATGATTGAAAATGAAGTATTTAAGGTTATAATCTAATCAATTATGTGTTTGCATCATTTTTATTGTATATTTATTGAGTTAATACTAATAAACTGAAAATTCACAAAAACGTGGAAAAACGGCAAAATATTGCCTAATTCGATGATATTTTGATTAAATCACATAAACGAAAAGGGAATGATAAACGTCAAAATATTGCTAAATTCGATGATTTCTCGTACGAAACAAAATGCAAGAAAACTTGCTTAAAATGCAATATTATGCGAAATTCTGATATTTGAAGGCCAAATCACATATCGTGATACTACATGAAATAGTATCGAAATATTGGTAAAAATGAATATATTTACGTAATATCAAACTACATGAAAAACGTGAAAAAAGTCACGATTATACCAAATTTGAGGATTTTAACTTCGAATCATAATGCAAGGTTTCGTATTATTTAGATCCAAGAAAAGACATATGACAGTGTTGTTTCCAATACAAATGATAAAATTCAATGTGTTTTCATTAGAAATAACTGAAATGTTCCTGATTTTCCGTTCATATTACCGATGGAAGATGTACACGTAAAACCGCTCTAATCCGGCTGAAACGTCGATATATGCAATAAAAACCGAACTTCTCCCCTTTTCAATATCTTACTCAGTATTTTAAAGAGAAACAAATAGATGATTGAAAATGAAGTATTTAAGGTTATAATCTAATCAATTATGTGTTTGCATCATTTTTATTGTATATTTATTGAGTTAATACTAATAAACTGAAAATTCACAAAAACGTGGAAAAACGGCAAAATATTGCCTAATTCGATGATATTTTGATTAAATCACATAAACGAAAAGGGAATGATAAACGTCAAAATATTGCTAAATTCGATGATTTCTCGTACGAAACAAAATGCAAGAAAACTTGCTTAAAATGCAATATTATGCGAAATTCTGAGATTTGAAGGCCAAATCACATATCGTGATACTACATGAAATAGTATCGAAATATTGGTAAAAATGAATATATTTACGTAATATCAAACTACATGAAAAACGTGAAAAAAGTCACGATTATACCTATTTTGAGGATTTTAACTTCGAATCATAAAGCGAGGTTTCGTACTATTTAGATCCATGAAAAGACATATGACAATGTTGTTTCCAATACAAATTATAAAAATCAATGTGTTTTCATTAGAATTAACTAAAATGTTCCTGATTTTCCGTTTATATTACCGATGGAAGATGTACACGCAAAACCGCTCTATTCCGGCTGAAACGTCGATATATGCAATAAAAACCGAACTTCTCCCCTTTTCAATATCTTACTCAGTATTTTAACGAGAAACAAATAGATGATTGAAAATGAAGTATTTAAGGTTACTATCTAATCAATTATGTGTTTGCATCATTTTTATTGTATATTTAATGAAGTAATACTAATAAACTGAAAATTCACAAAAACGTGGAAAAACGGCAAAATATTGCCTAATTCGATGATATTTTGATTAAATCACATAAACGAAAAGGGAATGATAAACGTCAAAATATTGCTAAATTCGATGATTTCTCGTACGAAACAAAATGCAAGAAAACTTGCTTAAAATGCAATATTATGCGAAATTCTGAGATTTGAAGGCCAAAGCATATATCGTGATACTACATGAAATAGTATCGAAATATTGGTAAAAATGAATATATTTACGTAATATCAAACTACATGAAAAACGTGAAAAATGTCACTATTATACCAAATTTGAGGATTTTAACTTCGAATCATAAAGCGAGGTTTCGTACTATTTAGATCCATGAAAAGACATATGACAATGTTGTTTCCAATACAATTTATAAAAATCAATGTGTTTTCATTAGAATTAACAAAAATGTTCCTGATTTTCCGTTTATATTACCGATGGAAGATGTACACGCAAAACCGCTCTATTCCGGCTGAAACGTCGATATATGCAATAAAAACCGAACTTCTCCCCTTTTCAATATCTTACTCAGTATTTTAACGAGAAACAAATAGATGATTGAAAATGAAGTATTTAAGGTTACTATCTAATCAATTATGTGTTTGCATCATTTTTATTGTATATTTAATGAAGTAATACTAATAAACTGAAAATTCACAAAAACGTGGAAAAACGGCAAAATATTGCCTAATTCGATGATATTTTGATTAAATCACATACAGGAAAAGGGAATGATAAACGTCAAAATATTGCTAAATTCGATGATTTCTCGTACGAAACAAAATGCAAGAAAACTTGCTTAAAATGCAATATTATGCGAAATTCTGAGATTTGAAGGCCAAATCACATATCGTGATACTACATGAAATAGTATCGAAATATTGGTAAAAATGAATATATTTACGTAATATCAAACTACATGAAAAACGTGAAAAAAGTCCCGATTATACCAAATTTGAGGATTTTAACTTCGAATCATAAAGCGAGGTTTCGTACTATTTAGATCCATGAAAAGACATATGACAATGTTGTTTCCAATACAAATTATAAAAATCAATGTGTTTTCATTAGAATTAACTAAAATGTTATTGATTTTCCGTTTATATTACCGATGGAAGATGTCCACGTAAAACCGCTCTAATCCGGCTGAAACGTCGATATATGCAATAAAAACAGAACTTCTCCCCTTTTCAATATCTTAATCAGTATTTTAAAGAGAAACAAATAGATGATTGAAAATGAAGTATTTAAGGTTATAATCTAATCAATTATGTGTTTGCATCATTTTTATTGTATATTTATTGAGTTAATACTAATAAACTGAAAATTCACAAAAACGTGGAAAAACGGCAAAATATTGCCTAATTCGATGATATTTTGATTAAATCACATAAACGAAAAGGGAATGATAAACGTCAAAATATTGCTAAATTCGATGATTTCTCGTACGAAACAAAATGCAAGAAAACTTGCTTAAAATGCAATATTATGCGAAATTCTGATATTTGAAGGCCAAATCACATATCGTGATACTACATGAAATAGTATCGAAATATTGGTAAAAATGAATATATTTACGTAATATCAAACTACATGAAAAACGTGAAAAAAGTCACGATTATACCAAATTTGAGGATTTTAACTTCGAATCATAATGCAAGGTTTCGTATTATTTAGATCCAAGAAAAGACATATGACAGTGTTGTTTCCAATACAAATGATAAAATTCAATGTGTTTTCATTAGAAATAACTGAAATGTTCCTGATTTTCCGTTCATATTACCGATGGAAGATGTACACGTAAAACCGCTCTAATCCGGCTGAAACGTCGATATATGCAATAAAAACCGAACTTCTCCCCTTTTCAATATCTTACTCAGTATTTTAAAGAGAAACAAATAGATGATTGAAAATGAAGTATTTAAGGTTATAATCTAATCAATTATGTGTTTGCATCATTTTTATTGTATATTTATTGAGTTAATACTAATAAACTGAAAATTCACAAAAACGTGGAAAAACGGCAAAATATTGCCTAATTCGATGATATTTTGATTAAATCACATAAACGAAAAGGGAATGATAAACGTCAAAATATTGCTAAATTCGATGATTTCTCGTACGAAACAAAATGCAAGAAAACTTGCTTAAAATGCAATATTATGCGAAATTCTGAGATTTGAAGGCCAAAGCATATATCGTGATACTACATGAAATAGTATCGAAATATTGGTAAAAATGAATATATTTACGTAATATCAAACTACATGAAAAACGTGAAAAAAGTCACTATTATACCAAATTTGAGGATTTTAACTTCGAATCATAAAGCGAGGTTTCGTACTATTTAGATCCATGAAAAGACATATGACAATGTTGTTTCCAATACAATTTATAAAAATCAATGTGTTTTCATTAGAATTAACAAAAATGTTCCTGATTTTCCGTTTATATTACCGATGGAAGATGTACACGCAAAACCGCTCTATTCCGGCTGAAACGTCGATATATGCAATAAAAACCGAACTTCTCCCCTTTTCAATATCTTACTCAGTATTTTAACGAGAAACAAATAGATGATTGAAAATGAAGTATTTAAGGTTACTATCTAATCAATTATGTGTTTGCATCATTTTTATTGTATATTTAATGAATTAATACTAATAAACTGAAAATTCACAAAAACGTGGAAAAACGGCAAAATATTGCCTAATTCGATGATATTTTGATTAAATCACATAAAGGAAAAGGGAATGATAAACGTCAAAATATTGCTAAATTCGATGATTTCTCGTACGAAACAAAATGCAAGAAAACTTGCTTAAAATGCAATATTATGCGAAATTCTGAGATTTGAAGGCCAAATCACATTTGGTGATACTACATGAAATAGTATCGAAATATTGGTAAAATGAATATATTTACGTAATATCAAACTACATGAAAAACGTGAAAAAAGTCACGATTATACCAAATTTGAGGATTTTAACTTCGAATCATAATGCAAGGTTTCGTATTATTTAGATCCAAGAAAAGACATATGACAATGTTGTTTCCAATACAAATGATAAAAATCAATGTGTTTTCATTAGAATTAACTGAAATGTTCCTGATTTTCCGTTCATATTACCGATGGAAGATGTACACGTAAAACCGCTCTAATCCGGCTGAAACGTCGATATATGCAATAAAAACAGAACTTCTCCACTTTTCAATATCTTACTCAGTATTTTAAAGAGAAACAAATAGATGATTGTAAATGAAGTATTTAAGGTTATAATCTAATCAATTATGTGTTTGCATCATTTTTATTGTATATTTATTAAGTTAATACTAATAAACTGAAAATTCACAAAAACGTGGAAAAACGGCAAAATATTGCCTAATTCGATGATATTTTGATTAAATCACATAAAGGAAAAGGGAATGATAAACGTCAAAATATTGCTAAATTCGATGATTTCTCGTACGAAACAAAATGCAAGAAAACTTGCTTAAAATGCAATATTATGCGAAATTCTGAGATTTGAAGGCCAAATCACATATCGTGATACTACATGAAATAGTATCGAAATATTGGTAAAAATGAATATATTTACGTAATATCAAACTACATGAAAAACGTGAAAAAAGTCACGATTATACCTATTTTGAGGATTTTAACTTCGAATCATAAAGCGAGGTTTCGTACTATTTAGATCCATGAAAAGACATATGACAATGTTGTTTCCAATACAAATTATAAAAATCAATGTGTTTTCATTAGAATTAACTAAAATGTTCCTGATTTTCCGTTTATATTACCGATGGAAGATGTACACGCAAAACCGCTCTATTCCGGCTGAAACGTCGATATATGCAATAAAAACCGAACTTCTCCCCTTTTCAATATCTTACTCAGTATTTTAACGAGAAACAAATAGATGATTGAAAATGAAGTATTTAAGGTTACTATCTAATCAATTATGTGTTTGCATCATTTTTATTGTATATTTAATGAAGTAATACTAATAAACTGAAAATTCACAAAAACGTGGAAAAACGGCAAAATATTGCCTAATTCGATGATATTTTGATTAAATCACATAAACGAAAAGGGAATGATAAACGTCAAAATATTGCTAAATTCGATGATTTCTCGTACGAAACAAAATGCAAGAAAACTTGCTTAAAATGCAATATTATGCGAAATTCTGAGATTTGAAGGCCAAAGCATATATCGTG
The DNA here is from genome assembly GCF_040958095.1 of Procambarus clarkii. Classification (NCBI taxonomy): domain Eukaryota; kingdom Metazoa; phylum Arthropoda; class Malacostraca; order Decapoda; family Cambaridae; genus Procambarus; species Procambarus clarkii. The sequence goes on along the minus strand of NW_027189438.1, from coordinate 108,616 downwards.
ATACTACATGAAATAGTATCGAAATATTGGTAAAAATGAATATATTTACGTAATATCAAACTACATGAAAAACGTGAAAAAAGTCACTATTATACCAAATTTGAGGATTTTAACTTCGAATCATAAAGCGAGGTTTCGTACTATTTAGATCCATGAAAAGACATATGACAATGTTGTTTCCAATACAATTTATAAAAATCAATGTGTTTTCATTAGAATTAACAAAAATGTTCCTGATTTTCCGTTTATATTACCGATGGAAGATGTACACGCAAAACCGCTCTATTCCGGCTGAAACGTCGATATATGCAATAAAAACCGAACTTCTCCCCTTTTCAATATCTTACTCAGTATTTTAACGAGAAACAAATAGATGATTGAAAATGAAGTATTTAAGGTTACTATCTAATCAATTATGTGTTTGCATCATTTTTATTGTATATTTAATGAATTAATACTAATAAACTGAAAATTCACAAAAACGTGGAAAAACGGCAAAATATTGCCTAATTCGATGATATTTTGATTAAATCACATAAAGGAAAAGGGAATGATAAACGTCAAAATATTGCTAAATTCGATGATTTCTCGTACGAAACAAAATGCAAGAAAACTTGCTTAAAATGCAATATTATGCGAAATTCTGAGATTTGAAGGCCAAATCACATATCGTGATACTACATGAAATAGTATCGAAATATTGGTAAAAATGAATATATTTACGTAATATCAAACTACATGAAAAACGTGAAAAAAGTCACGATTATACCAAATTTGAGGATTTTAACTTCGAATCATAATGCAAGGTTTCGTATTATTTAGATCCAAGAAAAGACATATGACAATGTTGTTTCCAATACAAATGATAAAAATCAATGTGTTTTCATTAGAATTAACTGAAATGTTCCTGATTTTCCGTTCATATTACCGATGGAAGATGTACACGTAAAACGGCTCTAATCCGGCTGAAACGTCGATATATGCAATAAAAACAGAACTTCTCCCCTTTTCAATATCTTACTCAGTATTTTAACGAGAAACAAATAGATGATTGAAAATGAAGTATTTAAGGTTACTATCTAATCAATTATGTGTTTGCATCATTTTTATTGTATATTTAATGAAGTAATACTAATAAACTGAAAATTCACAAAAACGTGGAAAAACGGCAAAATATTGCCTAATTCGATGATATTTTGATTAAATCACATACAGGAAAAGGGAATGATAAACGTCAAAATATTGCTAAATTCGATGATTTCTCGTACGAAACAAAATGCAAGAAAACTTGCTTAAAATGCAATATTATGCGAAATTCTGAGATTTGAAGGCCAAATCACATATCGTGATACTACATGAAATAGTATCGAAATATTGGTAAAAATGAATATATTTACGTAATATCAAACTACATGAAAAACGTGAAAAAAGTCCCGATTATACCAAATTTGAGGATTTTAACTTCGAATCATAAAGCGAGGTTTCGTACTATTTAGATCCATGAAAAGACATATGACAATGTTGTTTCCAATACAAATTATAAAAATCAATGTGTTTTCATTAGAATTAACTAAAATGTTATTGATTTTCCGTTTATATTACCGATGGAAGATGTCCACGTAAAACCGCTCTAATCCGGCTGAAACGTCGATATATGCAATAAAAACAGAACTTCTCCCCTTTTCAATATCTTAATCAGTATTTTAAAGAGAAACAAATAGATGATTGAAAATGAAGTATTTAAGGTTATAATCTAATCAATTATGTGTTTGCATCATTTTTATTGTATATTTATTGAGTTAATACTAATAAACTGAAAATTCACAAAAACGTGGAAAAACGGCAAAATATTGCCTAATTCGATGATATTTTGATTAAATCACATAAACGAAAAGGGAATGATAAACGTCAAAATATTGCTAAATTCGATGATTTCTCGTACGAAACAAAATGCAAGAAAACTTGCTTAAAATGCAATATTATGCGAAATTCTGATATTTGAATGCCAAATCACATATCGTGATACTACATGAAATAGTATCGAAATATTGGTAAAAATGAATATATTTACGTAATATCAAACTACATGAAAAACGTGAAAAAAGTCACGATTATACCAAATTTGAGGATTTTAACTTCGAATCATAATGCAAGGTTTCGTATTATTTAGATCCAAGAAAAGACATATGACAGTGTTGTTTCCAATACAAATGATAAAATTCAATGTGTTTTCATTAGAAATAACTGAAATGTTCCTGATTTTCCGTTCATATTACCGATGGAAGATGTACACGTAAAACCGTTCTAATCCGGCTGAAACGTCGATATATGCAATAAAAACCGAACTTCTCCCCTTTTCAATATCTTACTCAGTATTTTAAAGAGAAACAAATAGATGATTGAAAATGAAGTATTTAAGGTTATAATCTAATCAATTATGTGTTTGCATCATTTTTATTGTATATTTATTGAGTTAATACTAATAAACTGAAAATTCACAAAAACGTGGAAAAACGGCAAAATATTGCCTAATTCGATGATATTTTGATTAAATCACATAAACGAAAAGGGAATGATAAACGTCAAAATATTGCTAAATTCGATGATTTCTCGTACGAAACAAAATGCAAGAAAACTTGCTTAAAATGCAATATTATGCGAAATTCTGAGATTTGAAGGCCAAAGCATATATCGTGATACTACATGAAATAGTATCGAAATATTGGTAAAAATGAATATATTTACGTAATATCAAACTACATGAAAAACGTGAAAAAAGTCACTATTATACCAAATTTGAGGATTTTAACTTCGAATCATAAAGCGAGGTTTCGTACTATTTAGATCCATGAAAAGACATATGACAATGTTGTTTCCAATACAATTTATAAAAATCAATGTGTTTTCATTAGAATTAACAAAAATGTTCCTGATTTTCCGTTCATATTACCGATGGAAGATGTACACGTAAAACCGCTCTAATCCGGCTGAAACGTCGATATATGCAATAAAAACAGAACTTCTCCACTTTTCAATATCTTACTCAGTATTTTAAAGAGAAACAAATAGATGATTGTAAATGAAGTATTTAAGGTTATAATCTAATCAATTATGTGTTTGCATCATTTTTATTGTATATTTATTAAGTTAATACTAATAAACTGAAAATTCACAAAAACGTGGAAAAACGGCAAAATATTGCCTAATTCGATGATATTTTGATTAAATCACATAAAGGAAAAGGGAATGATAAACGTCAAAATATTGCTAAATTCGATGATTTCTCGTACGAAACAAAATGCAAGAAAACTTGCTTAAAATGCAATATTATGCGAAATTCTGAGATTTGAAGGCCAAATCACATATCGTGATACTACATGAAATAGTATCGAAATATTGGTAAAAATGAATATATTTACGTAATATCAAACTACATGAAAAACGTGAAAAAAGTCACGATTATACCTATTTTGAGGATTTTAACTTCGAATCATAAAGCGAGGTTTCGTACTATTTAGATCCATGAAAAGACATATGACAATGTTGTTTCCAATACAAATTATAAAAATCAATGTGTTTTCATTAGAATTAACTAAAATGTTCCTGATTTTCCGTTTATATTACCGATGGAAGATGTACACGCAAAACCGCTCTATTCCGGCTGAAACGTCGATATATGCAATAAAAACCGAACTTCTCCCCTTTTCAATATCTTACTCAGTATTTTAACGAGAAACAAATAGATGATTGAAAATGAAGTATTTAAGGTTACTATTTAATCAATTATGTGTTTGCATCATTTTTATTGTATATTTATTGAGTTAATACTAATAAACTGAAAATTCACAAAAACGTGGAAAAACGGCAAAATATTGCCTAATTCGATGATATTTTGATTAAATCACATAAAGGAAAAGGGAATGATAAACGTCAAAATATTGCTAAATTCGATGATTTCTCGTACGAAACAAAATGCAAGAAAACTTGCTTAAAATGCAATATTATGCGAAATTCTGGGATTTGAAGGCCAAATCACATATCGCGATAGTACATGAAATAGTATCGAAATATTGGTAAAAATGAATATATTTACGTAATATCAAACTACATGAAAAACGTGAAAAAAGTCACTATTATACCAAATTTGAGGATTTTAACTTCGAATCATAAAGCTAGGTTTCGTACTATTTAGATCCATGAAAAGACATATGACAATGTTGTTTCCAATACAAATTATAAAAATCAATGTGTTTTCATTAGAATTAACTAAAATGTTCCTGATTTTCCGTTTATATTACCGATGGAAGATGTACACGCAAAACCGCTCTATTCCGGCTGAAACGTCGATATATGCAATAAAAACCGAACTTCTCCCCTTTTCAATATCTTACTCAGTATTTTAACGAGAAACAAATAGATGATTGAAAATGAAGTATTTAAGGTTACTATCTAATCAATTATGTGTTTGCATCATTTTTATTGTATATTTAATGAGTAATAATAATTTATTTAATTTTTTTATTTAATCATTTTTATTGTATATTTAATGAGTAATTAATAATTTATTTAATTTTTTTATTTATATTTAATAATTATATTTATTAATGTATATTTAATATGATAATGATCTAATCAACTGAAAATTCACAAAAACGTGGAAAAACGGCAAAATATTGCCTAATTCGATGATATTTTGATTAAATCACATAAAGGAAAAGGGAATGATAAACGTCAAAATATTGCTAAATTCGATGATTTCTCGTACGAAACAAAATGCAAGAAAACTTGCTTAAAATGCAATATTATGCGAAATTCTGAGATTTTAAGGCCAAATCACATATCGTGATACTACATGAAATAGTATCGAAATATTGGTAAAAATGAATATATTTACGTAATATCAAACTACATGAAAAACGTGAAAAAAGTCACGATTATACCAAATTTGAGGATTTTAACTTCGAATCATAAAGCGAGGTTTCGTACTATTTAGATCCATGAAAAGACATATGACAATGTTGTTTCCAATACAAATTATAAAAATCAATGTGTTTTCATTAGAATTAACTAAAATATTCCTGATTTTCCGTTTATATTACCGATGCAAGATGTCCACGTAAAACCGCTCTAGTCCGGCTGAAACGTCGATATATGCAATAAAAACAGATCTTCCCCCCTTTTCAATATCTTAATCAGTATTTTAAAGAGAAACAAATAGATGATTGAAAATGAAGTATTTAAGGTTATAATCTAATCAATTATGTGTTTGCATCATTTTTATTGTATATTTATTGAGTTAATACTAATAAACTGAAAATTCACAAAAACGTGGAAAAACGGCAAAATATTGCCTAATTCGATGATATTTTGATTAAATCACATAAAGGAAAAGGGAATGATAAACGTCAAAATATTGCTAAATTCGATGATTTCTCGTACGAAACAAAATGCAAGAAAACTTGCTTAAAATGCAATATTATGCGAAATTCTGAGATTTGAAGGCCAAATCATATATCGTGATACTACATGAAATAGTATCGAAATATTGGTAAAAATGAATATATTTACGTAATATCAAACTACATGAAAAACGTGAAAAAAGTCACTATTATACCAAATTTGAGGATTTTAACTTCGAATCATAAAGCGAGGTTTCGTACAATTTAGATCCATGAAAAGACATATGACAATGTTGTTTCCAATACAAATTATAAAAATCAATGTGTTTTCATTAGAATTAACTAAAATGTTCCTGATTTTCCGTTTATATTACCGATGGAAGATGTACACGCAAAACCGCTCTATTCCGGCTGAAACGTCGATATATGCAATAAAAACCGAACTTCTCCCCTTTTCAATATCTTACTCAGTATTTTAACGAGAAACAAATAGATGATTGAAAATGAAGTATTTAAGGTTACTATCTAATCAATTATGTGTTTGCATCATTTTTATTGTATATTTAATGAAGTAATACTAATAAACTGAAAATTCACAAAAACGTGGAAAAACGGCAAAATATTGCCTAATTCGATGATATTTTGATTAAATCACATACAGGAAAAGGGAATGATAAACGTCAAAATATTGCTAAATTCAATGATTTCTCGTACGAAACAAAATGCAAGAAAACTTGCTTAAAATGCAATATTATGCGAAATTCTGAGATTTGAAGGCCAAATCACATATCGTGATACTACATGAAATAGTATCGAAATATTGGTAAAAATGAATATATTTACGTAATATCAAACTACATGAAAAACGTGAAAAAAGTCCCGATTATACCAAATTTGAGGATTTTAACTTCGAATCATAAAGCGAGGTTTCGTACTATTTAGATCCATGAAAAGACATATGACAATGTTGTTTCCAATAAAAATTATAAAAATCAATGTGTTTTCATTAGAATTAACTAAAATGTTATTGATTTTCCGTTTATATTACCGATGGAAGATGTCCACGTAAAACCGCTCTAATCCGGCTGAAACGTCGATATATGCAATAAAAACAGAACTTCTCCCCTTTTCAATATCTTTATCAGTATTTTAAAGAGAAACAAATAGATGATTGAAAATGAAGTATTTAAGGTTATAATCTAATCAATTATGTGTTTGCATCATTTTTATTGTATATTTATTGAGTTAATACTAATAAACTGAAAATTCACAAAAACGTGGAAAAACGGCAAAATATTGCCTAATTCGATGATATTTTGATTAAATCACATAAACGAAAAGGGAATGATAAACGTCAAAATATTGCTAAATTCGATGATTTCTCGTACGAAACAAAATGCAAGAAAACTTGCTTAAAATGCAATATTATGCGAAATTCTGATATTTGAAGGCCAAATCACATATCGTGATACTACATGAAATAGTATCGAAATATTGGTAAAAATGAATATATTTACGTAATATCAAACTACATGAAAAACGTGAAAAAAGTCACGATTATACCAAATTTGAGGATTTTAACTTCGAATCATAATGCAAGGTTTCGTGTTATTTAGATCCAAGAAAAGACATATGACAATGTTGTTTCCAATACAAATGATAAAATTCAATGTGTTTTCATTAGAAATAACTGAAATGTTCCTGATTTTCCGTTCATATTACCGATGGAAGATGTACACGTAAAACCGCTCTAATCCGGCTGAAACGTCGATATATGCAATAAAAACCGAACTTCTCCCCTTTTCAATATCTTACTCAGTATTTTAACGAGAAACAAATAGATGATTGAAAATGAAGTATTTAAGGTTACTATCTAATCAATTATGTGTTTGCATCATTTTTATTGTATATTTAATGAGTAATAATAATTTATTTAATTTTTTTATTTAATCATTTTTATTGTATATTTAATGAGTAATTAATAATTTATTTAATTTTTTTATTTATATTTAATAATTATATTTATTAATGTATATTTAATATGATAATGATCTAATCAACTGAAAATTCACAAAAACGTGGAAAAACGGCAAAATATTGCCTAATTCGATGATATTTTGATTAAATCACATAAAGGAAAAGGGAATGATAAACGTCAAAATATTGCTAAATTCGATGATTTCTCGTACGAAACAAAATGCAAGAAAACTTGCTTAAAATGCAATATTATGCGAAATTCTGAGATTTTAAGGCCAAATCACATATCGTGATACTACATGAAATAGTATCGAAATATTGGTAAAAATGAATATATTTACGTAATATCAAACTACATGAAAAACGTGAAAAAAGTCACGATTATACCAAATTTGAGGATTTTAACTTCGAATCATAAAGCGAGGTTTCGTACTATTTAGATCCATGAAAAGACATATGACAATGTTGTTTCCAATACAAATTATAAAAATCAATGTGTTTTCATTAGAATTAACTAAAATATTCCTGATTTTCCGTTTATATTACCGATGCAAGATGTCCACGTAAAACCGCTCTAGTCCGGCTGAAACGTCGATATATGCAATAAAAACAGATCTTCCCCCCTTTTCAATATCTTAATCAGTATTTTAAAGAGAAACAAATAGATGATTGAAAATGAAGTATTTAAGGTTATAATCTAATCAATTATGTGTTTGCATCATTTTTATTGTATATTTATTGAGTTAATACTAATAAACTGAAAATTCACAAAAACGTGGAAAAACGGCAAAATATTGCCTAATTCGATGATATTTTGATTAAATCACATAAAGGAAAAGGGAATGATAAACGTCAAAATATTGCTAAATTCGATGATTTCTCGTACGAAACAAAATGCAAGAAAACTTGCTTAAAATGCAATATTATGCTAAATTCTGAGATTTGAAGGCCAAATCATATATCGTGATACTACATGAAATAGTATCGAAATATTGGTAAAAATGAATATATTTACGTAATATCAAACTACATGAAAAACGTGAAAAAAGTCACTATTATACCAAATTTGAGGATTTTAACTTCGAATCATAAAGCGAGGTTTCGTACAATTTAGATCCATGAAAAGACATATGACAATGTTGTTTCCAATACAAATTATAAAAATCAATGTGTTTTCATTAGAATTAACTAAAATGTTCCTGATTTTCCGTTTATATTACCGATGGAAGATGTACACGCAAAACCGCTCTATTCCGGCTGAAACGTCGATATATGCAATAAAAACCGAACTTCTCCCCTTTTCAATATCTTACTCAGTATTTTAACGAGAAACAAATAGATGATTGAAAATGAAGTATTTAAGGTTACTATCTAATCAATTATGTGTTTGCATCATTTTTATTGTATATTTAATGAAGTAATACTAATAAACTGAAAATTCACAAAAACGTGGAAAAACGGCAAAATATTGCCTAATTCGATGATATTTTGATTAAATCACATACAGGAAAAGGGAATGATAAACGTCAAAATATTGCTAAATTCAATGATTTCTCGTACGAAACAAAATGCAAGAAAACTTGCTTAAAATGCAATATTATGCGAAATTCTGAGATTTGAAGGCCAAATCACATATCGTGATACTACATGAAATAGTATCGAAATATTGGTAAAAATGAATATATTTACGTAATATCAAACTACATGAAAACTTGAAAAAAGTCCCGATTATACCAAATTTGAGGATTTTAACTTCGAATCATAAAGCGAGGTTTCGTACTATTTAGATCCATGAAAAGACATATGACAATGTTGTTTCCAATAAAAATTATAAAATTCAATGTGTTTTCATTAGAATTAACTAAAATGTTATTGATTTTCCGTTTATATTACCGATGGAAGATGTCCACGTAAAACCGCTCTAATCCGGCTGAAACGTCGATATATGCAATAAAAACAGAACTTCTCCCCTTTTCAATATCTTTATCAGTATTTTAAAGAGAAACAAATAGATGATTGAAAATGAAGTATTTAAGGTTATAATCTAATCAATTATGTGTTTGCATCATTTTTATTGTATATTTATTGAGTTAATACTAATAAACTGAAAATTCACAAAAACGTGGAAAAACGGCAAAATATTGCCTAATTCGATGATATTTTGATTAAATCACATAAACGAAAAGGGAATGATAAACGTCAAAATATTGCTAAATTCGATGATTTCTCGTACGAAACAAAATGCAAGAAAACTTGCTTAAAATGCAATATTATGCGAAATTCTGATATTTGAAGGCCAAATCACATATCGTGATACTACATGAAATAGTATCGAAATATTGGTAAAAATGAATATATTTACGTAATATCAAACTACATGAAAAACGTGAAAAAAGTCACGATTATACCAAATTTGAGGATTTTAACTTCGAATCATAATGCAAGGTTTCGTGTTATTTAGATCCAAGAAAAGACATATGACAATGTTGTTTCCAATACAAATGATAAAATTCAATGTGTTTTCATTAGAAATAACTGAAATGTTCCTGATTTTCCGTTCATATTACCGATGGAAGATGTACACGTAAAACCGCTCTAATCCGGCTGAAACGTCGATATATGCAATAAAAACCGAACTTCTCCCCTTTTCAATATCTTACTCAGTATTTTAACGAGAAACAAATAGATGATTGAAAATGAAGTATTTAAGGTTACTATCTAATCAATTATGTGTTTGCATCATTTTTATTGTATATTTAATGAGTAATAATAATTTATTTAATTTTTTTATTTAATCATTTTTATTGTATATTTAATGAGTAATTAATAATTTATTTAATTTTTTTATTTATATTTAATAATTATATTTATTAATGTATATTTAATATGATAATGATCTAATCAACTGAAAATTCACAAAAACGTGGAAAAACGGCAAAATATTGCCTAATTCGATGATATTTTGATTAAATCACATAAAGGAAAAGGGAATGATAAACGTCAAAATATTGCTAAATTCGATGATTTCTCGTACGAAACAAAATGCAAGAAAACTTGCTTAAAATGCAATATTATGCGAAATTCTGAGATTTTAAGGCCAAATCACATATCGTGATACTACATGAAATAGTATCGAAATATTGGTAAAAATGAATATATTTACGTAATATCAAACTACATGAAAAACGTGAAAAAAGTCACGATTATACCAAATTTGAGGATTTTAACTTCGAATCATAAAATGAGGTTTCGTACTATTTAGATCCATGAAAAGACATATGACAATGTTGTTTCCAATACAAATTATAAAAATCAATGTGTTTTCATTAGAATTAACTAAAATGTTCCTGATTTTCCGTTTATATTACCGATGCAAGATGTCCACGTAAAACCGCTCTAGTCCGGCTGAAACGTCGATACATGCAATAAAAACAGATCTTCCCCCCTTTTCAATATCTTAATCAGTATTTTAAAGAGAAACAAATAGATGATTGAAAATGAAGTATTTAAGGTTATAATCTAATCAATTATGTGTTTGCATCATTTTTATTGTATATTTATTGAGTTAATACTAATAAACTGAAAATTCACAAAAACGTGGAAAAACGGCAAAATATTGCCTAATTCGATGATATTTTGATTAAATCACATAAAGGAAAAGAGAATGATAAACGTCAAAATATTGCTAAATTCGATGATTTCTCGTACGAAACAAAATGCAAGAAAACTTGCTTAAAATGCAATATTATGCGAAATTCTGATATTTGAAGGCCAAATCACATATCGTGATACTACATGAAATAGTATCGAAATATTGGTAAAAATGAATATATTTACGTAATATCAAACTACATGAAAAGCGTGAAAAAAGTCACTATTATACCAAATTTGAGGATTTTAACTTCGAATCATAAAGCGAGGTTTCGTACTATTTAGATCCATGAAAATACATATGACAATGTTGTTTCCAATACAATTTATAAAAATCAATGTGTTTTCATTAGAATTAACTAAAATGTTCCTGATTTTCCGTTTATATTACCGATGGAAGATGTACACGCAAAACCGCTCTATTCCGGCTGAAACGTCGATATATGCAATAAAAACCGAACTTCTCCCCTTTTCAATATCTTACTCAGTATTTTAACGAGAAACAAATAGATGATTGAAAATGAAGTATTTAAGGTTACTATCTAATCAATTATGTGTTTGCATCATTTTTATTGTATATTTAATGAATTAATACTAATAAACTGAAAATTCACAAAAACGTGGAAAAACGGCAAAATATTGCCTAATTCGATGATATTTTGATTAAATCACATAAAGGAAAAGGGAATGATAAAAGTCAAAATATTGCTAAATTCGATGATTTCTCGTACGAAACAAAATGCAAGAAAACTTGCTTAAAATGCAATATTATGCGAAATTCTGAGATTTGAAGGCCAAATCACATATCGTGATACTACATGAAATAGTATCGAAATATTGGTAAAAATGAATATATTTACGTAATATCAAACTACATGAAAAACGTGAAAAAAGTCACGATTATACCAAATTTGAGGATTTTAACTTCGAATCATAATGCAAGGTTTCGTGTTATTTAGATCCAAGAAAAGACATATGACAATGTTGTTTCCAATACAAATGATAAAATTCAATGTGTTTTCATTAGAAATAACTGAAATGTTCCTGATTTTCCGTTCATATTACCGATGGAAGATGTACACGTAAAACCGCTCTAATCCGGCTGAAACGTCGATATATGCAATAAAAACCGAACTTCTCCCCTTTTCAATATCTTACTCAGTATTTTAACGAGAAACAAATAGATGATTGAAAATGAAGTATTTAAGGTTACTATCTAATCAATTATGTGTTTGCATCATTTTTATTGTATATTTAATGAGTAATAATAATTTATTTAATTTTTTTATTTAATCATTTTTATTGTATATTTAATGAGTAATTAATAATTTATTTAATTTTTTTATTTATATTTAATAATTATATTTATTAATGTATATTTAATATGATAATGATCTAATCAACTGAAAATTCACAAAAACGTGGAAAAACGGCAAAATATTGCCTAATTCGATGATATTTTGATTAAATCACATAAAGGAAAAGGGAATGATAAACGTCAAAATATTGCTAAATTCGATGATTTCTCGTACGAAACAAAATGCAAGAAAACTTGCTTAAAATGCAATATTATGCGAAATTCTGAGATTTTAAGGCCAAATCACATATCGTGATACTACATGAAATAGTATCGAAATATTGGTAAAAATGAATATATTTACGTAATATCAAACTACATGAAAAACGTGAAAAAAGTCACGATTATACCAAATTTGAGGATTTTAACTTCGAATCATAAAGCGAGGTTTCGTACTATTTAGATCCATGAAAAGACATATGACAATGTTGTTTCCAATACAAATTATAAAAATCAATGTGTTTTCATTAGAATTAACTAAAATGTTCCTGATTTTCCGTTTATATTACCGATGGAAGATGTACACGCAAAACCGCTCTATTCCGGCTGAAACGTCGATATATGCAATAAAAACCGAACTTCTCCCCTTTTCAATATCTTACTCAGTATTTTAACGAGAAACAAATAGATGATTGAAAATGAAGTATTTAAGGTTACTATCTAATCAATTATGTGTTTGCATCATTTTTATTGTATATTTAATGAAGTAATACTAATGAACTGAAAATTCACAAAAACGTGGAAAAACGGCAAAATATTGCCTAATTCGATGATATTTTGATTAAATCACATACAGGAAAAGGGAATGATAAACGTCAAAATATTGCTAAATTCGATGATTTCTCGTACGAAACAAAATGCAAGAAAACTTGCTTAAAATGCAATATTATGCGAAATTCTGAGATTTGAAGGCCAAATCACATATCGTGATACTACATGAAATAGTATCGAAATATTGGTAAAAATGAATATATTTACGTAATATCAAACTACATGAAAAACGTGAAAAAAATCCCGATTATACCAAATTTGAGGATTTTAACTTCGAATCATAAAGCGAGGTTTCGTACTATTTAGATCCATGAAAAGACATATGACAATGTTGTTTCCAATACAAATTATAAAAATCAATGTGTTTTCATTAGAATTAACTAAAATGTTATTGATTTTCCGTTTATATTACCGATGGAAGATGTCCACGTAAAACCGCTCTAATCCGGCTGAAACGTCGATATATGCAATAAAAACAGAACTTCTCCCCTTTTCAATATCTTAATCAGTATTTTAAAGAGAAACAAATAGATGATTGAAAATGAAGTATTTAAGGTTATAATCTAATCAATTATGTGTTTGCATCATTTTTATTGTATATTTATTGAGTTAATACTAATAAACTGAAAATTCACAAAAACGTGGAAAAACGGCAAAATATTGCCTAATTCGATGATATTTTGATTAAATCACATAAAGGAAAAGAGAATGATAAACGTCAAAATATTGCTAAATTCGATGATTTCTCGTACGAAACAAAATGCAAGAAAACTTGCTTAAAATGCAATATTATGCGAAATTCTGATATTTGAAGGCCAAATCACATATCGTGATACTACATGAAATAGTATCGAAATATTGGTAAAAATGAATATATTTACGTAATATCAAACTACATGAAAAGCGTGAAAAAAGTCACTATTATACCAAATTTGAGGATTTTAACTTCGAATCATAAAGCGAGGTTTCGTACTATTTAGATCCATGAAAATACATATGACAATGTTGTTTCCAATACAATTTATAAAAATCAATGTGTTTTCATTAGAATTAACTAAAATGTTCCTGATTTTCCGTTTATATTACCGATGGAAGATGTACACGCAAAACCGCTCTATTCCGGCTGAAACGTCGATATATGCAATAAAAACCGAACTTCTCCCCTTTTCAATATCTTACTCAGTATTTTAACGAGAAACAAATAGATGATTGAAAATGAAGTATTTAAGGTTACTATCTAATCAATTATGTGTTTGCATCATTTTTATTGTATATTTAATGAATTAATACTAATAAACTGAAAATTCACAAAAACGTGGAAAAACGGCAAAATATTGCCTAATTCGATGATATTTTGATTAAATCACATAAAGGAAAAGGGAATGATAAAAGTCAAAATATTGCTAAATTCGATGATTTCTCGTACGAAACAAAATGCAAGAAAACTTGCTTAAAATGCAATATTATGCGAAATTCTGAGATTTGAAGGCCAAATCACATATCGTGATACTACATGAAATAGTATCGAAATATTGGTAAAAATGAATATATTTACGTAATATCAAACTACATGAAAAACGTGAAAAAAGTCACGATTATACCAAATTTGAGGATTTTAACTTCGAATCATAATGCAAGGTTTCGTGTTATTTAGATCCAAGAAAAGACATATGACAATGTTGTTTCCAATACAAATGATAAAATTCAATGTGTTTTCATTAGAAATAACTGAAATGTTCCTGATTTTCCGTTCATATTACCGATGGAAGATGTACACGTAAAACCGCTCTAATCCGGCTGAAACGTCGATATATGCAATAAAAACCGAACTTCTCCCCTTTTCAATATCTTACTCAGTATTTTAACGAGAAACAAATAGATGATTGAAAATGAAGTATTTAAGGTTACTATCTAATCAATTATGTGTTTGCATCATTTTTATTGTATATTTAATGAGTAATAATAATTTATTTAATTTTTTTATTTAATCATTTTTATTGTATATTTAATGAGTAATTAATAATTTATTTAATTTTTTTATTTATATTTAATAATTATATTTATTAATGTATATTTAATATGATAATGATCTAATCAACTGAAAATTCACAAAAACGTGGAAAAACGGCAAAATATTGCCTAATTCGATGATATTTTGATTAAATCACATAAAGGAAAAGGGAATGATAAACGTCAAAATATTGCTAAATTCGATGATTTCTCGTACGAAACAAAATGCAAGAAAACTTGCTTAAAATGCAATATTATGCGAAATTCTGAGATTTTAAGGCCAAATCACATATCGTGATACTACATGAAATAGTATCGAAATATTGGTAAAAATGAATATATTTACGTAATATCAAACTACATGAAAAACGTGAAAAAAGTCACGATTATACCAAATTTGAGGATTTTAACTTCGAATCATAAAGCGAGGTTTCGTACTATTTAGATCCATGAAAAGACATATGACAATGTTGTTTCCAATACAAATTATAAAAATCAATGTGTTTTCATTAGAATTAACTAAAATGTTCCTGATTTTCCGTTTATATTACCGATGGAAGATGTACACGCAAAACCGCTCTATTCCGGCTGAAACGTCGATATATGCAATAAAAACCGAACTTCTCCCCTTTTCAATATCTTACTCAGTATTTTAACGAGAAACAAATAGATGATTGAAAATGAAGTATTTAAGGTTACTATCTAATCAATTATGTGTTTGCATCATTTTTATTGTATATTTAATGAAGTAATACTAATGAACTGAAAATTCACAAAAACGTGGAAAAACGGCAAAATATTGCCTAATTCGATGATATTTTGATTAAATCACATACAGGAAAAGGGAATGATAAACGTCAAAATATTGCTAAATTCGATGATTTCTCGTACGAAACAAAATGCAAGAAAACTTGCTTAAAATGCAATATTATGCGAAATTCTGAGATTTGAAGGCCAAATCACATATCGTGATACTACATGAAATAGTATCGAAATATTGGTAAAAATGAATATATTTACGTAATATCAAACTACATGAAAAACGTGAAAAAAATCCCGATTATACCAAATTTGAGGATTTTAACTTCGAATCATAAAGCGAGGTTTCGTACTATTTAGATCCATGAAAAGACATATGACAATGTTGTTTCCAATACAAATTATAAAAATCAATGTGTTTTCATTAGAATTAACTAAAATGTTATTGATTTTCCGTTTATATTACCGATGGAAGATGTCCACGTAAAACCGCTCTAATCCGGCTGAAACGTCGATATATGCAATAAAAACAGAACTTCTCCCCTTTTCAATATCTTAATCAGTATTTTAAAGAGAAACAAATAGATGATTGAAAATGAAGTATTTAAGGTTATAATCTAATCAATTATGTGTTTGCATCATTTTTATTGTATATTTATTGAGTTAATACTAATAAACTGAAAATTCACAAAAACGTGGAAAAACAGCAAAATATTGCCTAATTCGATGATATTTTGATTAAATCACATAAACGAAAAGGGAATGATAAACGTCAAAATATTGATAAATTCGATGATTTCTCGTACGAAACAAAATGCAAGAAAACTTGCTTAAAATGCAATATTATGCGAAATTCTGATATTTGAAGGCCAAATCACATATCGTGATACTACATGAAATAGTATCGAAATATTGGTAAAAATGAATATATTTACGTAATATCAAACTACATGAAAAACGTGAAAAAAGTCACGATTATACCAAATTTGAGGATTTTAACTTCGAATCATAATGCAAGGTTTCGTATTATTTAGATCCAAGAAAAGACATATGACAATGTTGTTTCCAATACAAATGATAAAATTCAATGTGTTTTCATTAGAAATAACTGAAATGTTCCTGATTTTCCGTTCATATTACCAATGGAAGATGTACACGTAAAACCGCTCTAATCCGGCTGAAACGTCGATATATGCAATAAAAACCGAACTTCTCCCCTTTTCAATATCTTACTCAGTATTTTAACGAGAAACAAATAGATGATTGAAAATGAAATATTTAAGGTTACTATCTAATCAATTATGTGTTTGCATCATTTTTATTGTATATTTAATGAGTAATAATAATTTATTTAATTTTTTTATTTAATCATTTTTATTGTATATTTAATGAGTAATTAATAATTTATTTAATTTTTTTATTTATATTTAATAATTATATTTATTAATGTATATTTAATATGATAATGATACTAATAAACTGAAAATTCACAAAAACGTGGAAAAACGGCAAAATATTGCCTAATTCGATGATATTTTGATTAAATCACATAAAAGAAAAGGGAATGATGAACGTCAAAATATTGCTAAATTCGATGATTTCTCGTACGAAACAAAATGCAAGAAAACTTGCTTAAAATGCAATATTATGCGAAATTCTGAGATTTTAAGGCCAAATCACATATCGTGATACTACATGAAATAGTATCGAAATATTGGTAAAAATGAATATATTTACGTAATATCAAACTACATGAAAAACGTGAAAAAAGTCACGATTATGCCAAATTTGAGGATTTTAACTTCGAATCATAAAGCGAGGTTTCGTACTATTTAGATCCATGAAAAGACATATGACAATGTGGTTTCCAATACAAATGATAAAAATCAATGTGTTTTCATTAGAATTAACTAAAATGTTCCTGATTTTCCGTTTATATTACCGATGCAAGATGTCCACGTAAAACCGCTCTAGTCCGGCTGAAACGTCGATATATGCAATAAAAACAGATCTTCCCCCCTTTTCAATATCTTAATCAGTATTTTAAAGAGAAACAAATAGATGATTGAAAATGAAGTATTTAAGGTTATAATCTAATCAATTATGTGTTTGCATCATTTTTATTGTATATTTATTGAGTTAATACTAATAAACTGAAAATTCACAAAAACGTGGAAAAACGGCAAAATATTGCCTAATTCGATGATATTTTGATTAAATCACATAAACGAAAAGGGAATGATGAACGTCAAAATATTGCTAAATTCGATGATTTCTCGTACGAAACAAAATGCAAGAAAACTTACTTAAAATGCAATATTATGCGAAATTCTGAGATTTGAAGGCCAAATCATATATCGTGATACTACATGAAATAGTATCGAAATATTGGTAAAAATGAATATATTTACGTAATATCAAACTACATGAAAAACGTGAAAAAAGTCACTATTATACCAAATTTGAGGATTTTAACTTCGAATCATAAATCGAGGTTTCGTACTATTTAGATCCATGAAAAGACATATGACAATGTTGTTTCCAATACAAATGATAAAAATCAATGTGTTTTCATTAGAATTAACTAAAATGTTCCTGATTTTCCGTTTATATTACCGATGGAAGATGTACACGGAAAACCGCTCTATTCCGGCTGAAACGTCGATATATGCAATAAAAACCGAACTTCTCCCCTTTTCAATATCTTACTCAGTATTTTAACGAGAAACAAATAGATGATTGAAAATGAAGTATTTAAGGTTACTATCTAATCAATTATTTGTTTGCATCATTTTTATTGTATATTTAATGAAGTAATACTAATAAATTGAAAATTCACAAAAACGTGGAAAAACGGCAAAATATTGCCTAATTCGATGATATTTTGATTAAATCACATAAACGAAAAGGGAATGATAAACGTCAAAATATTGCTAAATTCGATGATTTCTCGTACGAAACAAAATGCAAGAAAACTTGCTTAAAATGCAATATTATGCGAAATTCTGATATTTGAAGGCCAAATCACATATCGTGATACTACATGAAATAGTATCGAAATATTGGTAAAAATGAATATATTTACGTAATATCAAACTACATGAAAAACGTGAAAAAAGTCACGATTATACCAAATTTGAGGATTTTAACTTCGAATCATAATGCAAGGTTTCGTATTATTTAGATCCAAGAAAAGACATATGACAATGTTGTTTCCAATACAAATGATAAAATTCAATGTGTTTTCATTAGAAATAACTGAAATGTTCCTGATTTTCCGTTCATATTACCAATGGAAGATGTACACGTAAAACCGCTCTAATCCGGCTGAAACGTCGATATATGCAATAAAAACCGAACTTCTCCCCTTTTCAATATCTTACTCAGTATTTTAACGAGAAACAAATAGATGATTGAAAATGAAGTATTTAAGGTTACTATCTAATCAATTATGTGTTTGCATCATTTTTATTGTATATTTAATGAGTAATAATAATTTATTTAATTTTTTTATTTAATCATTTTTATTGTATATTTAATGAGTAATTAATAATTTATTTAATTTTTTTATTTATATTTAATAATTATATTTATTAATGTATATTTAATATGATAATGATACTAATAAACTGAAAATTCACAAAAACGTGGAAAAACGGCAAAATATTGCCTAATTCGATGATATTTTGATTAAATCACATAAAAGAAAAGGGAATGATGAACGTCAAAATATTGCTAAATTCGATGATTTCTCGTACGAAACAAAATGCAAGAAAACTTGCTTAAAATGCAATATTATGCGAAATTCTGAGATTTTAAGGCCAAATCACATATCGTGATACTACATGAAATAGTATCGAAATATTGGTAAAAATGAATATATTTACGTAATATCAAACTACATGAAAAACGTGAAAAAAGTCACGATTATGCCAAATTTGAGGATTTTAACTTCGAATCATAAAGCGAGGTTTCGTACTATTTAGATCCATGAAAAGACATATGACAATGTGGTTTCCAATACAAATGATAAAAATCAATGTGTTTTCATTAGAATTAACTAAAATGTTCCTGATTTTCCGTTTATATTACCGATGCAAGATGTCCACGTAAAACCGCTCTAGTCCGGCTGAAACGTCGATATATGCAATAAAAACAGATCTTCCCCCCTTTTCAATATCTTAATCAGTATTTTAAAGAGAAACAAATAGATGATTGAAAATGAAGTATTTAAGGTTATAATCTAATCAATTATGTGTTTGCATCATTTTTATTGTATATTTATTGAGTTAATACTAATAAACTGAAAATTCACAAAAACGTGGAAAAACGGCAAAATATTGCCTAATTCGATGATATTTTGATTAAATCACATAAACGAAAAGGGAATGATGAACGTCAAAATATTGCTAAATTCGATGATTTCTCGT
The DNA here is from genome assembly GCF_040958095.1 of Procambarus clarkii. Classification (NCBI taxonomy): domain Eukaryota; kingdom Metazoa; phylum Arthropoda; class Malacostraca; order Decapoda; family Cambaridae; genus Procambarus; species Procambarus clarkii. The sequence goes on along the minus strand of NW_027189438.1, from coordinate 88,262 downwards.
ACGAAACAAAATGCAAGAAAACTTACTTAAAATGCAATATTATGCGAAATTCTGAGATTTGAAGGCCAAATCATATATCGTGATACTACATGAAATAGTATCGAAATATTGGTAAAAATGAATATATTTACGTAATATCAAACTACATGAAAAACGTGAAAAAAGTCACTATTATACCAAATTTGAGGATTTTAACTTCGAATCATAAATCGAGGTTTCGTACTATTTAGATCCATGAAAAGACATATGACAATGTTGTTTCCAATACAAATGATAAAAATCAATGTGTTTTCATTAGAATTAACTAAAATGTTCCTGATTTTCCGTTTATATTACCGATGGAAGATGTACACGGAAAACCGCTCTATTCCGGCTGAAACGTCGATATATGCAATAAAAACCGAACTTCTCCCCTTTTCAATATCTTACTCAGTATTTTAACGAGAAACAAATAGATGATTGAAAATGAAGTATTTAAGGTTACTATCTAATCAATTATTTGTTTGCATCATTTTTATTGTATATTTAATGAAGTAATACTAATAAACTGAAAATTCACAAAAACGTGGAAAAACGGCAAAATATTGCCTAATTCGATGATATTTTGATTAAATCACATAAACGAAAAGGGAATGATAAACGTCAAAATATTGCTAAATTCGATGATTTCTCGTACGAAACAAAATGCAAGAAAACTTGCTTAAAATGCAATATTATGCGAAATTCTGATATTTGAAGGCCAAATCACATATCGTGATACTACATGAAATAGTATCGAAATATTGGTAAAAATGAATATATTTACGTAATATCAAACTACATGAAAAACGTGAAAAAAGTCACGATTATACCAAATTTGAGGATTTTAACTTCGAATCATAATGCAAGGTTTCGTATTATTTAGATCCAAGAAAAGACATATGACAATGTTGTTTCCAATACAAATGATAAAATTCAATGTGTTTTCATTAGAAATAACTGAAATGTTCCTGATTTTCCGTTCATATTACCAATGGAAGATGTACACGTAAAACCGCTCTAATCCGGCTGAAACGTCGATATATGCAATAAAAACCGAACTTCTCCCCTTTTCAATATCTTACTCAGTATTTTAACGAGAAACAAATCGATGATTGAAAATGAAGTATTTAAGGTTACTATCTAATCAATTATGTGTTTGCATCATTTTTATTGTATATTTAATGAGTAATAATAATTTATTTAATTTTTTTATTTAATCATTTTTATTGTATATTTAATGAGTAATTAATAATTTATTTAATTTTTTTATTTATATTTAATAATTATATTTATTAATGTATATTTAATATGATAATGATACTAATAAACTGAAAATTCACAAAAACGTGGAAAAACGGCAAAATATTGCCTAATTCGATGATATTTTGATTAAATCACATAAAAGAAAAGGGAATGATGAACGTCAAAATATTGCTAAATTCGATGATTTCTCGTACGAAACAAAATGCAAGAAAACTTGCTTAAAATGCAATATTATGCGAAATTCTGAGATTTTAAGGCCAAATCACATATCGTGATACTACATGAAATAGTATCGAAATATTGGTAAAAATGAATATATTTACGTAATATCAAACTACATGAAAAACGTGAAAAAAGTCACGATTATGCCAAATTTGAGGATTTTAACTTCGAATCATAAAGCGAGGTTTCGTACTATTTAGATCCATGAAAAGACATATGACAATGTGGTTTCCAATACAAATGATAAAAATCAATGTGTTTTCATTAGAATTAACTAAAATGTTCCTGATTTTCCGTTTATATTACCGATGCAAGATGTCCACGTAAAACCGCTCTAGTCCGGCTGAAACGTCGATATATGCAATAAAAACAGATCTTCCCCCCTTTTCAATATCTTAATCAGTATTTTAAAGAGAAACAAATAGATGATTGAAAATGAAGTATTTAAGGTTATAATCTAATCAATTATGTGTTTGCATCATTTTTATTGTATATTTATTGAGTTAATACTAATAAACTGAAAATTCACAAAAACGTGGAAAAACGGCAAAATATTGCCTAATTCGATGATATTTTGATTAAATCACATAAACGAAAAGGGAATGATGAACGTCAAAATATTGCTAAATTCGATGATTTCTCGTACGAAACAAAATGCAAGAAAACTTACTTAAAATGCAATATTATGCGAAATTCTGAGATTTGAAGGCCAAATCATATATCGTGATACTACATGAAATAGTATCGAAATATTGGTAAAAATGAATATATTTACGTAATATCAAACTACATGAAAAACGTGAAAAAAGTCACTATTATACCAAATTTGAGGATTTTAACTTCGAATCATAAATCGAGGTTTCGTACTATTTAGATCCATGAAAAGACATATGACAATGTTGTTTCCAATACAAATGATAAAAATCAATGTGTTTTCATTAGAATTAACTAAAATGTTCCTGATTTTCCGTTTATATTACCGATGGAAGATGTACACGGAAAACCGCTCTATTCCGGCTGAAACGTCGATATATGCAATAAAAACCGAACTTCTCCCCTTTTCAATATCTTACTCAGTATTTTAACGAGAAACAAATAGATGATTGAAAATGAAGTATTTAAGGTTACTATCTAATCAATTATGTGTTTGCATCATTTTTATTGTATATTTAATGAGTAATAATAATTTATTTAATTTTTTTATTTAATCATTTTTATTGTATATTTAATGAGTAATTAATAATTTATTTAATTTTTTTTATTTATATTTAATAATTATATTTATTAATGTATATTTAATATGATAATGATACTAATAAACTGAAAATTCACAAAAACGTGGAAAAACGGCAAAATATTGCCTAATTCGATGATATTTTGATTAAATCACATAAAAGAAAAGGGAATGATAAACGTCAAAATATTGCTAAATTCGATGATTTCTCGTACGAAACAAAATGCAAGAAAACTTGCTTAAAATGCAATATTATGCGAAATTCTGAGATTTTAAGGCCAAATCACATATCGTGATACTACATGAAATAGTATCGAAATATTGGTAAAAATGAATATATTTACGTAATATCAAACTACATGAAAAACGTGAAAAAAGTCACGATTATACCAAATTTGAGGATTTTATCTTCGAATCATAAAGCGAGGTTTCGTACTATTTAGATCCATGAAAAGACATATGACAATGTTGTTTCCAATACAAATGATAAAAATCAATGTGTTTTCATTAGAATTAACTAAAATGTTCCTGATTTTCCGTTTATATTACCGATGCAAGATGTCCACGTAAAACCGCTCTAGTCCGGCTGAAACGTCGATATATGCAATAAAAACAGATCTTCCCCCCTTTTCAATATCTTAATCAGTATTTTAAAGAGAAACAAATAGATGATTGAAAATGAAGTATTTAAGGTTATAATCTAATCAATTATGTGTTTGCATCATTTTTATTGTATATTTATTGAGTTAATACTAATAAACTGAAAATTCACAAAAACGTGGAAAAACGGCAAAATATTGCCTAATTCGATGATATTTTGATTAAATCACATAAAGGAAAAGGGAATGATAAACGTCAAAATATTGCTAAATTCGATGATTTCTCGTACGAAACAAAATGCAAGAAAACTTACTTAAAATGCAATATTATGCGAAATTCTGAGATTTGAAGGCCAAATCATATATCGTGATACTACATGAAATAGTATCGAAATATTGGTAAAAATGAATATATTTACGTAATATCAAACTACATGAAAAACGTGAAAAAAGTCACTATTATACCAAATTTGAGGATTTTAACTTCGAATCATAAATCGAGGTTTCGTACTATTTAGATCCATGAAAAGACATATGACAATGTTGTTTCCAATACAAATTATAAAAATCAATGTGTTTTCATTAGAATTAACTAAAATGTTCCTGATTTTCCGTTTATATTACCGATGGAAGATGTACACGCAAAACCGCTCTATTCCGGCTGAAACGTCGATATATGCAATAAAAACCGAACTTCTCCCCTTTTCAATATCTTACTCAGTATTTTAACGAGAAACAAATAGATGATTGAAAATGAAGTATTTAAGGTTACTATCTAATCAATTATGTGTTTGCATCATTTTTATTGTATATTTAATGAAGTAATACTAATAAACTGAAAATTCACAAAAACGTGGAAAAACGGCAAAATATTGCCTAATTCGATGATATTTTGATTAAATCACATACAGGAAAAGGGAATGATAAACGTCAAAATATTGCTAAATTCGATGATTTCTCGTACGAAACAAAATGCAAGAAAACTTGCTTAAAATGCAATATTATGCGAAATTCTGAGATTTGAAGGCCAAATCACGTATCGTGATACTACATGAAATAGTATCGAAATATTGGTAAAAATGAATATATTTACGTAATATCAAACTACATGAAAAACGTGAAAAAAGTCCCGATTATACCAAATTTGAGGATTTTAACTTCGAATCATAAAGCGAGGTTTCGTACTATTTAGATCCATGAAAAGACATATGACAATGTTGTTTCCAATACAAATTATAAAAATCAATGTGTTTTCATTAGAATTAACTAAAATGTTATTGATTTTCCGTTTATATTACCGATGGAAGATGTCCACGTAAAACCGCTCTAATCCGGCTGAAACGTCGATATATGCAATAAAAACAGAACTTCTCCCCTTTTCAATATCTTAATCAGTATTTTAAAGAGAAACAAATAGATGATTGAAAATGAAGTATTTAAGGTTATAATCTAATCAATTATGTGTTTGCATCATTTTTATTGTATATTTATTGAGTTAATACTAATAAACTGAAAATTCACAAAAACGTGGAAAAACGGCAAAATATTGCCTAATTCGATGATATTTTGATTAAATCACATAAACGAAAAGGGAATGATAAACGTCAAAATATTGCTAAATTCGATGATTTCTCGTACGAAACAAAATGCAAGAAAACTTGCTTAAAATGCAATATTATGCGAAATTCTGATATTTGAAGGCCAAATCACATATCGTGATACTACATGAAATAGTATCGAAATATTGGTAAAAATGAATATATTTACGTAATATCAAACTACATGAAAAACGTGAAAAAAGTCACGATTATACCAAATTTGAGGATTTTAACTTCGAATCATAAAGCGAGGTTTCGTACTATTTAGATCCATGAAAAGACATATGACAATGTTGTTTCCAATACAATTTATAAAAATCAATGTGTTTTCATTAGAATTAACTAAAATGTTCCTGATTTTCCGTTTATATTACCGATGGAAGATGTACACGCAAAACCGCTCTATTCCGGCTGAAACGTCGATATATGCAATAAAAACCGAACTTCTCCCCTTTTCAATATCTTACTCAGTATTTTAACGAGAAACAAATAGATGATTGAAAATGAAGTATTTAAGGTTACTATCTAATCAATTATGTGTTTGCATCATTTTTATTGTATATTTAATAAAGTAATACTAATAAACTGAAAATTCACAAAAACGTGGAAAAACGGCAAAATATTGCCTAATTCGATGATATTTTGATTAAATCACATACAGGAAAAGGGAATGATAAACGTCAAAATATTGCTAAATTCGATGATTTCTCGTACGAAACAAAATGCAAGAAAACTTGCTTAAAATGCAATATTATGCGAAATTCTGAGATTTGAAGGCCAAATCACATATCGTGATACTACATGAAATAGTATCGAAATATTGGTAAAAATGAATATATTTACGTAATATCAAACTACATGAAAAACGTGAAAAAAGTCCCGATTATACCAAATTTGAGGATTTTAACTTCGAATCATAAAGCGAGGTTTCGTACTATTTAGATCCATGAAAAGACATATGACAATGTTGTTTCCAATACAAATTATAAAAATCAATGTGTTTTCATTAGAATTAACTAAAATGTTATTGATTTTCCGTTTATATTACCGATGGAAGATGTCCACGTAAAACCGCTCTAATCCGGCTGAAACGTCGATATATGCAATAAAAACAGAACTTCTCCCCTTTTCAATATCTTAATCAGTATTTTAAAGAGAAACAAATAGATGATTGAAAATGAAGTATTTAAGGTTATAATCTAATCAATTATGTGTTTGCATCATTTTTATTGTATATTTATTGAGTTAATACTAATAAACTGAAAATTCACAAAAACGTGGAAAAACGGCAAAATATTGCCTAATTCGATGATATTTTGATTAAATCACATAAACGAAAAGGGAATGATAAACGTCAAAATATTGCTAAATTCGATGATTTCTCGTACGAAACAAAATGCAAGAAAACTTGCTTAAAATGCAATATTATGCGAAATTCTGATATTTGAAGGCCAAATCACATATCGTGATACTACATGAAATAGTATCGAAATATTGGTAAAAATGAATATATTTACGTAATATCAAACTACATGAAAAGCGTGAAAAAAGTCACTATTATACCAAATTTGAGGATTTTAACTTCGAATCATAAAGCGAGGTTTCGTACTATTTAGATCCATGAAAATACATATGACAATGTTGTTTCCAATACAATTTATAAAAATCAATGTGTTTTCATTAGAATTAACTAAAATGTTCCTGATTTTCCGTTTATATTACCGATGGAAGATGTACACGCAAAACCGCTCTATTCCGGCTGAAACGTCGATATATGCAATAAAAACCGAACTTCTCCCCTTTTCAATATCTTACTCAGTATTTTAACGAGAAACAAATAGATGATTGAAAATGAAGTATTTAAGGTTACTATCTAATCAATTATGTGTTTGCATCATTTTTATTGTATATTTAATGAATTAATACTAATAAACTGAAAATTCACAAAAACGTGGAAAAACGGCAAAATATTGCCTAATTCGATGATATTTTGATTAAATCACATAAAGGAAAAGGGAATGATAAAAGTCAAAATATTGCTAAATTCGATGATTTCTCGTACGAAACAAAATGCAAGAAAACTTGCTTAAAATGCAATATTATGCGAAATTCTGAGATTTGAAGGCCAAATCACATATCGTGATACTACATGAAATAGTATCGAAATATTGGTAAAAATGAATATATTTACGTAATATCAAACTACATGAAAAACGTGAAAAAAGTCACGATTATACCAAATTTGAGGATTTTAACTTCGAATCATAATGCAAGGTTTCGTGTTATTTAGATCCAAGAAAAGACATATGACAATGTTGTTTCCAATACAAATGATAAAATTCAATGTGTTTTCATTAGAAATAACTGAAATGTTCCTGATTTTCCGTTCATATTACCGATGGAAGATGTACACGTAAAACCGCTCTAATCCGGCTGAAACGTCGATATATGCAATAAAAACCGAACTTCTCCCCTTTTCAATATCTTACTCAGTATTTTAACGAGAAACAAATAGATGATTGAAAATGAAGTATTTAAGGTTACTATCTAATCAATTATGTGTTTGCATCATTTTTATTGTATATTTAATGAGTAATAATAATTTATTTAATTTTTTTATTTAATCATTTTTATTGTATATTTAATGAGTAATTAATAATTTATTTAATTTTTTTATTTATATTTAATAATTATATTTATTAATGTATATTTAATATGATAATGATCTAATCAACTGAAAATTCACAAAAACGTGGAAAAACGGCAAAATATTGCCTAATTCGATGATATTTTGATTAAATCACATAAAGGAAAAGGGAATGATAAACGTCAAAATATTGCTAAATTCGATGATTTCTCGTACGAAACAAAATGCAAGAAAACTTGCTTAAAATGCAATATTATGCGAAATTCTGAGATTTTAAGGCCAAATCACATATCGTGATACTACATGAAATAGTATCGAAATATTGGTAAAAATGAATATATTTACGTAATATCAAACTACATGAAAAACGTGAAAAAAGTCACGATTATACCAAATTTGAGGATTTTAACTTCGAATCATAAAGCGAGGTTTCGTACTATTTAGATCCATGAAAAGACATATGACAATGTTGTTTCCAATACAAATTATAAAAATCAATGTGTTTTCATTAGAATTAACTAAAATGTTCCTGATTTTCCGTTTATATTACCGATGGAAGATGTACACGCAAAACCGCTCTATTCCGGCTGAAACGTCGATATATGCAATAAAAACCGAACTTCTCCCCTTTTCAATATCTTACTCAGTATTTTAACGAGAAACAAATAGATGATTGAAAATGAAGTATTTAAGGTTACTATCTAATCAATTATGTGTTTGCATCATTTTTATTGTATATTTAATGAAGTAATACTAATGAACTGAAAATTCACAAAAACGTGGAAAAACGGCAAAATATTGCCTAATTCGATGATATTTTGATTAAATCACATACAGGAAAAGGGAATGATAAACGTCAAAATATTGCTAAATTCGATGATTTCTCGTACGAAACAAAATGCAAGAAAACTTGCTTAAAATGCAATATTATGCGAAATTCTGAGATTTGAAGGCCAAATCACATATCGTGATACTACATGAAATAGTATCGAAATATTGGTAAAAATGAATATATTTACGTAATATCAAACTACATGAAAAACGTGAAAAAAATCCCGATTATACCAAATTTGAGGATTTTAACTTCGAATCATAAAGCGAGGTTTCGTACTATTTAGATCCATGAAAAGACATATGACAATGTTGTTTCCAATACAAATTATAAAAATCAATGTGTTTTCATTAGAATTAACTAAAATGTTATTGATTTTCCGTTTATATTACCGATGGAAGATGTCCACGTAAAACCGCTCTAATCCGGCTGAAACGTCGATATATGCAATAAAAACAGAACTTCTCCCCTTTTCAATATCTTAATCAGTATTTTAAAGAGAAACAAATAGATGATTGAAAATGAAGTATTTAAGGTTATAATCTAATCAATTATGTGTTTGCATCATTTTTATTGTATATTTATTGAGTTAATACTAATAAACTGAAAATTCACAAAAACGTGGAAAAACAGCAAAATATTGCCTAATTCGATGATATTTTGATTAAATCACAAAAACGAAAAGGGAATGATAAACGTCAAAATATTGATAAATTCGATGATTTCTCGTACGAAACAAAATGCAAGAAAACTTGCTTAAAATGCAATATTATGCGAAATTCTGATATTTGAAGGCCAAATCACATATCGTGATACTACATGAAATAGTATCGAAATATTGGTAAAAATGAATATATTTACGTAATATCAAACTACATGAAAAACGTGAAAAAAGTCACGATTATACCAAATTTGAGGATTTTAACTTCGAATCATAATGCAAGGTTTCGTATTATTTAGATCCAAGAAAAGACATATGACAATGTTGTTTCCAATACAAATGATAAAATTCAATGTGTTTTCATTAGAAATAACTGAAATGTTCCTGATTTTCCGTTCATATTACCAATGGAAGATGTACACGTAAAACCGCTCTAATCCGGCTGAAACGTCGATATATGCAATAAAAACCGAACTTCTCCCCTTTTCAATATCTTACTCAGTATTTTAACGAGAAACAAATAGATGATTGAAAATGAAATATTTAAGGTTACTATCTAATCAATTATGTGTTTGCATCATTTTTATTGTATATTTAATGAGTAATAATAATTTATTTAATTTTTTTATTTAATCATTTTTATTGTATATTTAATGAGTAATTAATAATTTATTTAATTTTTTTATTTATATTTAATAATTATATTTATTAATGTATATTTAATATGATAATGATACTAATAAACTGAAAATTCACAAAAACGTGGAAAAACGGCAAAATATTGCCTAATTCGATGATATTTTGATTAAATCACATAAAAGAAAAGGGAATGATGAACGTCAAAATATTGCTAAATTCGATGATTTCTCGTACGAAACAAAATGCAAGAAAACTTGCTTAAAATGCAATATTATGCGAAATTCTGAGATTTTAAGGCCAAATCACATATCGTGATACTACATGAAATAGTATCGAAATATTGGTAAAAATGAATATATTTACGTAATATCAAACTACATGAAAAACGTGAAAAAAGTCACGATTATGCCAAATTTGAGGATTTTAACTTCGAATCATAAAGCGAGGTTTCGTACTATTTAGATCCATGAAAAGACATATGACAATGTGGTTTCCAATACAAATGATAAAAATCAATGTGTTTTCATTAGAATTAACTAAAATGTTCCTGATTTTCCGTTTATATTACCGATGCAAGATGTCCACGTAAAACCGCTCTAGTCCGGCTGAAACGTCGATATATGCAATAAAAACAGATCTTCCCCCCTTTTCAATATCTTAATCAGTATTTTAAAGAGAAACAAATAGATGATTGAAAATGAAGTATTTAAGGTTATAATCTAATCAATTATGTGTTTGCATCATTTTTATTGTATATTTATTGAGTTAATACTAATAAACTGAAAATTCACAAAAACGTGGAAAAACGGCAAAATATTGCCAAATTCGATGATATTTTGATTAAATCACATAAACGAAAAGGGAATGATGAACGTCAAAATATTGCTAAATTCGATGATTTCTCGTACGAAACAAAATGCAAGAAAACTTACTTAAAATGCAATATTATGCGAAATTCTGAGATTTGAAGGCCAAATCATATATCGTGATACTACATGAAATAGTATCGAAATATTGGTAAAAATGAATATATTTACGTAATATCAAACTACATGAAAAACGTGAAAAAAGTCACTATTATACCAAATTTGAGGATTTTAACTTCGAATCATAAATCGAGGTTTCGTACTATTTAGATCCATGAAAAGACATATGACAATGTTGTTTCCAATACAAATGATAAAAATCAATGTGTTTTCATTAGAATTAACTAAAATGTTCCTGATTTTCCGTTTATATTACCGATGGAAGATGTACACGGAAAACCGCTCTATTCCGGCTGAAACGTCGATATATGCAATAAAAACCGAACTTCTCCCCTTTTCAATATCTTACTCAGTATTTTAACGAGAAACAAATAGATGATTGAAAATGAAGTATTTAAGGTTACTATCTAATCAATTATTTGTTTGCATCATTTTTATTGTATATTTAATGAAGTAATACTAATAAACTGAAAATTCACAAAAACGTGGAAAAACGGCAAAATATTGCCTAATTCGATGATATTTTGATTAAATCACATAAACGAAAAGGGAATGATAAACGTCAAAATATTGCTAAATTCGATGATTTCTCGTACGAAACAAAATGCAAGAAAACTTGCTTAAAATGCAATATTATGCGAAATTCTGATATTTGAAGGCCAAATCACATATCGTGATACTACATGAAATAGTATCGAAATATTGGTAAAAATGAATATATTTACGTAATATCAAACTACATGAAAAACGTGAAAAAAGTCACGATTATACCAAATTTGAGGATTTTAACTTCGAATCATAATGCAAGGTTTCGTATTATTTAGATCCAAGAAAAGACATATGACAATGTTGTTTCCAATACAAATGATAAAATTCAATGTGTTTTCATTAGAAATAACTGAAATGTTCCTGATTTTCCGTTCATATTACCAATGGAAGATGTACACGTAAAACCGCTCTAATCCGGCTGAAACGTCGATATATGCAATAAAAACCGAACTTCTCCCCTTTTCAATATCTTACTCAGTATTTTAACGAGAAACAAATAGATGATTGAAAATGAAGTATTTAAGGTTACTATCTAATCAATTATGTGTTTGCATCATTTTTATTGTATATTTAATGAGTAATAATAATTTATTTAATTTTTTTATTTAATCATTTTTATTGTATATTTAATGAGTAATTAATAATTTATTTAATTTTTTTATTTATATTTAATAATTATATTTATTAATGTATATTTAATATGATAATGATACTAATAAACTGAAAATTCACAAAAACGTGGAAAAACGGCAAAATATTGCCTAATTCGATGATATTTTGATTAAATCACATAAAAGAAAAGGGAATGATGAACGTCAAAATATTGCTAAATTCGATGATTTCTCGTACGAAACAAAATGCAAGAAAACTTGCTTAAAATGCAATATTATGCGAAATTCTGAGATTTTAAGGCCAAATCACATATCGTGATACTACATGAAATAGTATCGAAATATTGGTAAAAATGAATATATTTACGTAATATCAAACTACATGAAAAACGTGAAAAAAGTCACGATTATGCCAAATTTGAGGATTTTAACTTCGAATCATAAAGCGAGGTTTCGTACTATTTAGATCCATGAAAAGACATATGACAATGTGGTTTCCAATACAAATGATAAAAATCAATGTGTTTTCATTAGAATTAACTAAAATGTTCCTGATTTTCCGTTTATATTACCGATGCAAGATGTCCACGTAAAACCGCTCTAGTCCGGCTGAAACGTCGATATATGCAATAAAAACAGATCTTCCCCCCTTTTCAATATCTTAATCAGTATTTTAAAGAGAAACAAATAGATGATTGAAAATGAAGTATTTTAGGTTATAATCTAATCAATTATGTGTTTGCATCATTTTTATTGTATATTTATTGAGTTAATACTAATAAACTGAAAATTCACAAAAACGTGGAAAAACGGCAAAATATTGCCTAATTCGATGATATTTTGATTAAATCACATAAACGAAAAGGGAATGATGAACGTCAAAATATTGCTAAATTCGATGATTTCTCGTACGAAACAAAATGCAAGAAAACTTACTTAAAATGCAATATTATGCGAAATTCTGAGATTTGAAGGCCAAATCATATATCGTGATACTACATGAAATAGTATCGAAATATTGGTAAAAATGAATATATTTACGTAATATCAAACTACATGAAAAACGTGAAAAAAGTCACTATTATACCAAATTTGAGGATTTTAACTTCGAATCATAAATCGAGGTTTCGTACTATTTAGATCCATGAAAAGACATATGACAATGTTGTTTCCAATACAAATGATAAAAATCAATGTGTTTTCATTAGAATTAACTAAAATGTTCCTGATTTTCCGTTTATATTACCGATGGAAGATGTACACGGAAAACCGCTCTATTCCGGCTGAAACGTCGATATATGCAATAAAAACCGAACTTCTCCCCTTTTCAATATCTTACTCAGTATTTTAACGAGAAACAAATAGATGATTGAAAATGAAGTATTTAAGGTTACTATCTAATCAATTATTTGTTTGCATCATTTTTATTGTATATTTAATGAAGTAATACTAATAAACTGAAAATTCACAAAAACGTGGAAAAACGGCAAAATATTGCCTAATTCGATGATATTTTGATTAAATCACATAAACGAAAAGGGAATGATAAACGTCAAAATATTGCTAAATTCGATGATTTCTCGTACGAAACAAAATGCAAGAAAACTTGCTTAAAATGCAATATTATGCGAAATTCTGATATTTGAAGGCCAAATCACATATCGTGATACTACATGAAATAGTATCGAAATATTGGTAAAAATGAATATATTTACGTAATATCAAACTACATGAAAAACGTGAAAAAAGTCACGATTATACCAAATTTGAGGATTTTAACTTCGAATCATAATGCAAGGTTTCGTATTATTTAGATCCAAGAAAAGACATATGACAATGTTGTTTCCAATACAAATGATAAAATTCAATGTGTTTTCATTAGAAATAACTGAAATGTTCCTGATTTTCCGTTCATATTACCAATGGAAGATGTACACGTAAAACCGCTCTAATCCGGCTGAAACGTCGATATATGCAATAAAAACCGAACTTCTCCCCTTTTCAATATCTTACTCAGTATTTTAACGAGAAACAAATAGATGATTGAAAATGAAGTATTTAAGGTTACTATCTAATCAATTATGTGTTTGCATCATTTTTATTGTATATTTAATGAGTAATAATAATTTATTTAATTTTTTTATTTAATCATTTTTATTGTATATTTAATGAGTAATTAATAATTTATTTAATTTTTTTATTTATATTTAATAATTATATTTATTAATGTATATTTAATATGATAATGATACTAATAAACTGAAAATTCACAAAAACGTGGAAAAACGGCAAAATATTGCCTAATTCGATGATATTTTGATTAAATCACATAAAAGAAAAGGGAATGATGAACGTCAAAATATTGCTAAATTCGATGATTTCTCGTACGAAACAAAATGCAAGAAAACTTGCTTAAAATGCAATATTATGCGAAATTCTGAGATTTTAAGGCCAAATCACATATCGTGATACTACATGAAATAGTATCGAAATATTGGTAAAAATGAATATATTTACGTAATATCAAACTACATGAAAAACGTGAAAAAAGTCACGATTATGCCAAATTTGAGGATTTTAACTTCGAATCATAAAGCGAGGTTTCGTACTATTTAGATCCATGAAAAGACATATGACAATGTGGTTTCCAATACAAATGATAAAAATCAATGTGTTTTCATTAGAATTAACTAAAATGTTCCTGATTTTCCGTTTATATTACCGATGCAAGATGTCCACGTAAAACCGCTCTAGTCCGGCTGAAACGTCGATATATGCAATAAAAACAGATCTTCCCCCCTTTTCAATATCTTAATCAGTATTTTAAAGAGAAACAAATAGATGATTGAAAATGAAGTATTTAAGGTTATAATCTAATCAATTATGTGTTTGCATCATTTTTATTGTATATTTATTGAGTTAATACTAATAAACTGAAAATTCACAAAAACGTGGAAAAACGGCAAAATATTGCCTAATTCGATGATATTTTGATTAAATCACATAAACGAAAAGGGAATGATGAACGTCAAAATATTGCTAAATTCGATGATTTCTCGTACGAAACAAAATGCAAGAAAACTTACTTAAAATGCAATATTATGCGAAATTCTGAGATTTGAAGGCCAAATCATATATCGTGATACTACATGAAATAGTATCGAAATATTGGTAAAAATGAATATATTTACGTAATATCAAACTACATGAAAAACGTGAAAAAAGTCACTATTATACCAAATTTGAGGATTTTAACTTCGAATCATAAATCGAGGTTTCGTACTATTTAGATCCATGAAAAGACATATGACAATGTTGTTTCCAATACAAATGATAAAAATCAATGTGTTTTCATTAGAATTAACTAAAATGTTCCTGATTTTCCGTTTATATTACCGATGGAAGATGTACACGGAAAACCGCTCTATTCCGGCTGAAACGTCGATATATGCAATAAAAACCGAACTTCTCCCCTTTTCAATATCTTACTCAGTATTTTAACGAGAAACAAATAGATGATTGAAAATGAAGTATTTAAGGTTACTATCTAATCAATTATGTGTTTGCATCATTTTTATTGTATATTTAATGAGTAATAATAATTTATTTAATTTTTTTATTTAATCATTTTTATTGTATATTTAATGAGTAATTAATAATTTATTTAATTTTTTTTATTTATATTTAATAATTATATTTATTAATGTATATTTAATATGATAATGATACTAATAAACTGAAAATTCACAAAAACGTGGAAAAACGGCAAAATATTGCCTAATTCGATGATATTTTGATTAAATCACATAAAAGAAAAGGGAATGATAAACGTCAAAATATTGCTAAATTCGATGATTTCTCGTACGAAACAAAATGCAAGAAAACTTGCTTAAAATGCAATATTATGCGAAATTCTGAGATTTTAAGGCCAAATCACATATCGTGATACTACATGAAATAGTATCGAAATATTGGTAAAAATGAATATATTTACGTAATATCAAACTACATGAAAAACGTGAAAAAAGTCACGATTATACCAAATTTGAGGATTTTATCTTCGAATCATAAAGCGAGGTTTCGTACTATTTAGATCCATGAAAAGACATATGACAATGTTGTTTCCAATACAAATGATAAAAATCAATGTGTTTTCATTAGAATTAACTAAAATGTTCCTGATTTTCCGTTTATATTACCGATGCAAGATGTCCACGTAAAACCGCTCTAGTCCGGCTGAAACGTCGATATATGCAATAAAAACAGATCTTCCCCCCTTTTCAATATCTTAATCAGTATTTTAAAGAGAAACAAATAGATGATTGAAAATGAAGTATTTAAGGTTATAATCTAATCAATTATGTGTTTGCATCATTTTTATTGTATATTTATTGAGTTAATACTAATAAACTGAAAATTCACAAAAACGTGGAAAAACGGCAAAATATTGCCTAATTCGATGATATTTTGATTAAATCACATAAAGGAAAAGGGAATGATAAACGTCAAAATATTGCTAAATTCGATGATTTCTCGTACGAAACAAAATGCAAGAAAACTTACTTAAAATGCAATATTATGCGAAATTCTGAGATTTGAAGGCCAAATCATATATCGTGATACTACATGAAATAGTATCGAAATATTGGTAAAAATGAATATATTTACGTAATATCAAACTACATGAAAAACGTGAAAAAAGTCACTATTATACCAAATTTGAGGATTTTAACTTCGAATCATAAATCGAGGTTTCGTACTATTTAGATCCATGAAAAGACATATGACAATGTTGTTTCCAATACAAATTATAAAAATCAATGTGTTTTCATTAGAATTAACTAAAATGTTCCTGATTTTCCGTTTATATTACCGATGGAAGATGTACACGCAAAACCGCTCTATTCCGGCTGAAACGTCGATATATGCAATAAAAACCGAACTTCTCCCCTTTTCAATATCTTACTCAGTATTTTAACGAGAAACAAATAGATGATTGAAAATGAAGTATTTAAGGTTACTATCTAATCAATTATGTGTTTGCATCATTTTTATTGTATATTTAATGAAGTAATACTAATAAACTGAAAATTCACAAAAACGTGGAAAAACGGCAAAATATTGCCTAATTCGATGATATTTTGATTAAATCACATACAGGAAAAGGGAATGATAAACGTCAAAATATTGCTAAATTCGATGATTTCTCGTACGAAACAAAATGCAAGAAAACTTGCTTAAAATGCAATATTATGCGAAATTCTGAGATTTGAAGGCCAAATCACGTATCGTGATACTACATGAAATAGTATCGAAATATTGGTAAAAATGAATATATTTACGTAATATCAAACTACATGAAAAACGTGAAAAAAGTCCCGATTATACCAAATTTGAGGATTTTAACTTCGAATCATAAAGCGAGGTTTCGTACTATTTAGATCCATGAAAAGACATATGACAATGTTGTTTCCAATACAAATTATAAAAATCAATGTGTTTTCATTAGAATTAACTAAAATGTTATTGATTTTCCGTTTATATTACCGATGGAAGATGTCCACGTAAAACCGCTCTAATCCGGCTGAAACGTCGATATATGCAATAAAAACAGAACTTCTCCCCTTTTCAATATCTTAATCAGTATTTTAAAGAGAAACAAATAGATGATTGAAAATGAAGTATTTAAGGTTACTATCAAATCAATTATGTGTTTGCATCATTTTTATTGTATATTTAATGAATTAATACTAATAAACTGAAAATTCACAAAAACGTGGAAAAACGGCAAAATATTGCCTAATTCGATGATATTTTGATTAAATCACATAAAGGAAAAGGGAATGATAAACGTCAAAATATTGCTAAATTCGATGATTTCTCGTACGAAACAAAATGCAAGAAAACTTGCTTAAAATGCAATATTATGCGAAATTCTGAGATTTGAAGGCCAAATCACATATCGTGATACTACATGAAATAGTATCGAAATATTGGTAAAAATGAATATATTTACGTAATATCAAACTACATGAAAAACGTGAAAAAAGTCACGATTATACCAAATTTGAGGATTTTAACTTCGAATCATAATGCAAGGTTTCGTATTATTTAGATCCAAGAAAAGACATATGACAATGTTGTTTCCAATACAAATGATAAAAATCAATGTGTTTTCATTAGAATTAACTGAAATGTTCCTGATTTTCCGTTCATATTACCGATGGAAGATGTACACGTAAAACCGCTCTAATCCGGCTGAAACGTCGATATATGCAATAAAAACAGAACTTCTCCCCTTTTCAATATCTTACTCAGTATTTTAAAGAGAAACAAATAGATGATTGTAAATGAAGTATTTAAGGTTATAATCTAATCAATTATGTGTTTGCATCATTTTTATTGTATATTTATTGAGTTAATACTAATAAACTGAAAATTCACAAAAACGTGGAAAAACGGCAAAATATTGCCTAATTCGATGATATTTTGATTAAATCACATAAAGGAAAAGGGAATGATAAACGTCAAAATATTGCTAAATTCGATGATTTCTCGTACGAAACAAAATGCAAGAAAACTTGCTTAAAATGCAATATTATGCGAAATTCTGAGATTTGAAGGCCAAATCACATATCGTGATACTACATGAAATAGTATCGAAATATTGGTAAAAATGAATATATTTACGTAATATCAAACTACATGAAAAACGTGAAAAAAGTCACGATTATACCTATTTTGAGGATTTTAACTTCGAATCATAAAGCGAGGTTTCGTACTATTTAGATCCATGAAAAGACATATGACAATGTTGTTTCCAATACAAATTATAAAAATCAATGTGTTTTCATTAGAATTAACTAAAATGTTCCTGATTTTCCGTTTATATTACCGATGGAAGATGTACACGCAAAACCGCTCTATTCCGGCTGAAACGTCGATATATGCAATAAAAACCGAACTTCTCCCCTTTTCAATATCTTACTCAGTATTTTAACGAGAAACAAATAGATGATTGAAAATGAAGTATTTAAGGTTACTATCTAATCAATTATGTGTTTGCATCATTTTTATTGTATATTTAATGAAGTAATACTAATAAACTGAAAATTCACAAAAACGTGGAAAAACGGCAAAATATTGCCTAATTCGATGATATTTTGATTAAATCACATACAGGAAAAGGGAATGATAAACGTCAAAATATTGCTAAATTCGATGATTTCTCGTACGAAACAAAATGCAAGAAAACTTGCTTAAAATGCAATATTATGCGAAATTCTGAGATTTGAAGGCCAAATCACATATCGTGATACTACATGAAATAGTATCGAAATATTGGTAAAAATTAATATATTTACGTAATATCAAACTACATGAAAAACGTGAAAAAAGTCACGATTATACCAAATTTGAGGATTTTAACTTCGAATCATAATGCAAGGTTTCGTATTATTTAGATCCAAGAAAAGACATATGACAATGTTGTTTCCAATACAAATGATAAAATTCAATGTGTTTTCATTAGAAATAACTGAAATGTTCCTGATTTTCCGTTCATATTACCGATGGAAGATGTACACGTAAAACCGCTCTAATCCGGCTGAAACGTCGATATATGCAATAAAAACCGAACTTCTCCCCTTTTCAATATCTTACTCAGTATTTTAAAGAGAAACAAATAGATGATTGAAAATGAAGTATTTAAGGTTATAATCTAATCAATTATGTGTTTGCATCATTTTTATTGTATATTTATTGAGTTAATACTAATAAACTGAAAATTCACAAAAACGTGGAAAAACGGCAAAATATTGCCTAATTCGATGATATTTTGATTAAATCACATAAACGAAAAGGGAATGATAAACGTCAAAATATTGCTAAATTCGATGATTTCTCGTACGAAACAAAATGCAAGAAAACTTGCTTAAAATGCAATATTATGCGAAATTCTGAGATTTGAAGGCCAAAGCATATATCGTGATACTACATGAAATAGTATCGAAATATTGGTAAAAATGAATATATTTACGTAATATCAAACTACATGAAAAACGTGAAAAAAGTCACTATTATACCAAATTTGAGGATTTTAACTTCGAATCATAAAGCGAGGTTTCGTACTATTTAGATCCATGAAAAGACATATGACAATGTTGTTTCCAATACAATTTATAAAAATCAATGTGTTTTCATTAGAATTAACAAAAATGTTCCTGATTTTCCGTTTATATTACCGATGGAAGATGTACACGCAAAACCGCTCTATTCCGGCTGAAACGTCGATATATGCAATAAAAACCGAACTTCTCCCCTTTTCAATATCTTACTCAGTATTTTAACGAGAAACAAATAGATGATTGAAAATGAAGTATTTAAGGTTACTATCAAATCAATTATGTGTTTGCATCATTTTTATTGTATATTTAATGAATTAATACTAATAAACTGAAAATTCACAAAAACGTGGAAAAACGGCAAAATATTGCCTAATTCGATGATATTTTGATTAAATCACATAAAGGAAAAGGGAATGATAAACGTCAAAATATTGCTAAATTCGATGATTTCTCGTACGAAACAAAATGCAAGAAAACTTGCTTAAAATGCAATATTATGCGAAATTCTGAGATTTGAAGGCCAAATCACATATCGTGATACTACATGAAATAGTATCGAAATATTGGTAAAAATGAATATATTTACGTAATATCAAACTACATGAAAAACGTGAAAAAAGTCACGATTATACCAAATTTGAGGATTTTAACTTCGAATCATAATGCAAGGTTTCGTATTATTTAGATCCAAGAAAAGACATATGACAATGTTGTTTCCAATACAAATGATAAAAATCAATGTGTTTTCATTAGAATTAACTGAAATGTTCCTGATTTTCCGTTCATATTACCGATGGAAGATGTACACGTAAAACCGCTCTAATCCGGCTGAAACGTCGATATATGCAATAAAAACAGAACTTCTCCCCTTTTCAATATCTTACTCAGTATTTTAAAGAGAAACAAATAGATGATTGTAAATGAAGTATTTAAGGTTATAATGTAATCAATTATGTGTTTGCATCATTTTTATTGTATATTTATTGAGTTAATACTAATAAACTGAAAATTCACAAAAACGTGGAAAAACGGCAAAATATTGCCTAATTCGATGATATTTTGATTAAATCACATAAAGGAAAAGGGAATGATAAACGTCAAAATATTGCTAAATTCGATGATTTCTCGTACGAAACAAAATGCAAGAAAACTTGCTTAAAATGCAATATTATGCGAAATTCTGAGATTTGAAGGCCAAATCACATATCGTGATACTACATGAAATAGTATCGAAATATTGGTAAAAATGAATATATTTACGTAATATCAAACTACATGAAAAACGTGAAAAAAGTCACGATTATACCTATTTTGAGGATTTTAACTTCGAATCATAAAGCGAGGTTTCGTACTATTTAGATCCATGAAAAGACATATGACAATGTTGTTTCCAATACAAATTATAAAAATCAATGTGTTTTCATTAGAATTAACTAAAATGTTCCTGATTTTCCGTTTATATTACCGATGGAAGATGTACACGCAAAACCGCTCTATTCCGGCTGAAACGTCGATATATGCAATAAAAACCGAACTTCTCCCCTTTTCAATATCTTACTCAGTATTTTAACGAGAAACAAATAGATGATTGAAAATGAAGTATTTAAGGTTACTATCTAATCAATTATGTGTTTGCATCATTTTTATTGTATATTTAATGAAGTAATACTAATAAACTGAAAATTCACAAAAACGTGGAAAAACGGCAAAATATTGCCTAATTCGATGATATTTTGATTAAATCACATACAGGAAAAGGGAATGATAAACGTCAAAATATTGCTAAATTCGATGATTTCTCGTACGAAAAAAATGCAAGAAAACTTGCTTAAAATGCAATATTATGCGAAATTCTGAGATTTGAAGGCCAAATCACATATCGTGATACTACATGAAATAGTATCGAAATATTGGTAAAAATGAATATATTTACCTAATATCAAACTACATGAAAAACGTGAAAAAAGTCCCGATTATACCAAATTTGAGGATTTTAACTTCGAATCATAAAGCGAGGTTTCGTACTATTTAGATCCATGAAAAGACATATGACAATGTTGTTTCCAATACAAATTATAAAAATCAATGTGTTTTCATTAGAATTAACTAAAATGTTATTGATTTTCCGTTTATATTACCGATGGAAGATGTCCAGGTAAAACCGCTCTAAACCAGCTGAAACGTCGATATATGCAATAAAAACAGAACTTCTCCCCTTTTCAATATCTTAATCAGTATTTTAAAGAGAAACAAATAGATGATTGAAAATGAAGTATTTAAGGTTATAATCTAATCAATTATGTGTTTGCATCATTTTTATTGTATATTTATTGAGTTAATACTAATAAACTGAAAATTCACAAAAACGTGGAAAAACGGCAAAATATTGCCTAATTCGATGATATTTTGATTAAATCACATAAACGAAAAGGGAATGATAAACGTCAAAATATTGCTAAATTCGATGATTTCTCGTACGAAACAAAATGCAAGAAAACTTGCTTAAAATGCAATATTATGCGAAATTCTGATATTTGAAGGCCAAATCACATATCGTGATACTACATGAAATAGTATCGAAATATTGGTAAAAATGAATATATTTACGTAATATCAAACTACATGAAAAACGTGAAAAAAGTCACGATTATACCAAATTTGAGGATTTTAACTTCGAATCATAATGCAAGGTTTCGTATTATTTAGATCCAAGAAAAGACATATGACAGTGTTGTTTCCAATACAAATGATAAAATTCAATGTGTTTTCATTAGAAATAACTGAAATGTTCCTGGTTTTCCGGTCATATTACCGATGGAAGATGTACACGTTAAACCGCTCTAATCCGGCTGAAACGTCGATATATGCAATAAAAACCGAACTTCTCCCCTTTTCAATATCTTACTCAGTATTTTAAAGAGAAACAAATAGATGATTGAAAATGAAGTATTTAAGGTTATAATCTAATCAATTATGTGTTTGCATCATTTTTATTGTATATTTATTGAGTTAATACTAATAAACTGAAAATTCACAAAAAACGTGGAAAAACGGCAAAATATTGCCTAATTCGATGATATTTTGATTAAATCACATAAAGGAAAAGGGAATGATAAACGTCAAAATATTGCTAAATTCGATGATTTCTCGTACGAAACAAAATGCAAGAAAACTTGCTTAAAATGCAATATTATGCGAAATTCTGAGATTTGAAGGCCAAATCACATATCGTGATACTACATGAAATAGTATCGAAATATTGGTAAAAATGAATATATTTACGTAATATCAAACTACATGAAAAACGTGAAAAAAGTCACGATTATACCAAATTTGAGGATTTTAACTTCGAATCATAATGCAAGGTTTCGTATTATTTAGATCCAAGAAAAGACATATGACAATGTTGTTTCCAATACAAATGATAAAAATCAATGTGTTTTCATTAGAATTAACTGAAATGTTCCTGATTTTCCGTTCATATTACCGATGGAAGATGTACACGTAAAACCGCTCTAATCCGGCTGAAACGTCGATATATGCAATAAAAACAGAACTTCTCCACTTTTCAATATCTTACTCAGTATTTTAAAGAGAAACAAATAGATGATTGTAAATGAAGTATTTAAGGTTATAATCTAATCAATTATGTGTTTGCATCATTTTTATTGTATATTTATTGAGTTAATACTAATAAACTGAAAATTCACAAAAACGTGGAAAAACGGCAAAATATTGCCTAATTCGATGATATTTTGATTAAATCACATAAAGGAAAAGGGAATGATAAACGTCAAAATATTGCTAAATTCGATGATTTCTCGTACGAAACAAAATGCAAGAAAACTTGCTTAAAATGCAATATTATGCGAAATTCTGAGATTTGAAGGCCAAATCACATATCGTGATACTACATGAAATAGTATCGAAATATTGGTAAAAATGAATATATTTACGTAATATCAAACTACATGAAAAACGTGAAAAAAGTCACGATTATACCTATTTTGAGGATTTTAACTTCGAATCATAAAGCGAGGTTTCGTACTATTTAGATCCATGAAAAGACATATGACAATGTTGTTTCCAATACAAATTATAAAAATCAATGTGTTTTCATTAGAATTAACTAAAATGTTCCTGATTTTCCGTTTATATTACCGATGGAAGATGTACACGCAAAACCGCTCTATTCCTGCTGAAACGTCGATATATGCAATAAAAACCGAACTTCTCCCCTTTTCAATATCTTACTCAGTATTTTAACGAGAAACAAATAGATGATTGAAAATGAAGTATTTAAGGTTACTATTTAATCAATTATGTGTTTGCATCATTTTTATTGTATATTTATTGAGTTAATACTAATAAACTGAAAATTCACAAAAACGTGGAAAAACGGCAAAATATTGCCTAATTCGATGATATTTTGATTAAATCACATAAAGGAAAAGGGAATGATAAACGTCAAAATATTGCTAAATTCGATGATTTCTCGTACGAAACAAAATGCAAGAAAACTTGCTTAAAATGCAATATTATGCGAAATTCTGAGATTTGAAGGCCAAATCACATATCGTGATAGTACATGAAATAGTATCGAAATATTGGTAAAAATGAATATATTTACGTAATATCAAACTACATGAAAAACGTGAAAAAAGTCACTATTATACCAAATTTGAGGATTTTAACTTCGAATCATAAAGCTAGGTTTCGTACTATTTAGATCCATGAAAAGACATATGACAATGTTGTTTCCAATACAAATTATAAAAATCAATGTGTTTTCATTAGAATTAACTAAAATGTTCCTGATTTTCCGTTTATATTACCGATGGAAGATGTACACGCAAAACCGCTCTATTCCGGCTGAAACGTCGATATATGCAATAAAAACCGAACTTCTCCCCTTTTCAATATCTTACTCAGTATTTTAACGAGAAACAAATAGATGATTGAAAATGAAGTATTTAAGGTTACTATCTAATCAATTATGTGTTTGCATCATTTTTATTGTATATTTAATGAGTAATAATAATTTATTTAATTTTTTTATTTAATCATTTTTATTGTATATTTAATGAGTAATTAATAATTTATTTAATTTTTTTATTTATATTTAATAATTATATTTATTAATGTATATTTAATATGATAATGATCTAATCAACTGAAAATTCACAAAAACGTGGAAAAACGGCAAAATATTGCCTAATTCGATGATATTTTGATTAAATCACATAAAGGAAAAGGGAATGATAAACGTCAAAATATTGCTAAATTCGATGATTTCTCGTACGAAACAAAATGCAAGAAAACTTGCTTAAAATGCAATATTATGCGAAATTCTGAGATTTTAAGGCCAAATCACATATCGTGATACTACATGAAATAGTATCGAAATATTGGTAAAAATTAATATATTTACGTAATATCAAACTACATGAAAAACGTGAAAAAAGTCACGATTATACCAAATTTGAGGATTTTAACTTCGAATCATAAAGCGAGGTTTCGTACTATTTAGATCCATGAAAAGACATATGACAATGTTGTTTCCAATACAAATTATAAAAATCAATGTGTTTTCATTAGAATTAACTAAAATGTTCCTGATTTTCCGTTTATATTACCGATGCAAGATGTCCACGTAAAACCGCTCTAGTCCGGCTGAAACGTCGATATATGCAATAAAAACAGATCTTCCCCCCTTTTCAATATCTTAATCAGTATTTTAAAGAGAAACAAATAGATGATTGAAAATGAAGTATTTAAGGTTATAATCTAATCAATTATGTGTTTGCATCATTTTTATTGTATATTTATTGAGTTAATACTAATAAACTGAAAATTCACAAAAACGTGGAAAAACGGCAAAATATTGCCTAATTCGATGATATTTTGATTAAATCACATAAACGAAAAGGGAATGATAAACGTCAAAATATTGCTAAATTCGATGATTTCTCGTACGAAACAAAATGCAAGAAAACTTGCTTAAAATGCAATATTATGCGAAATTCTGATATTTGAAGGCCAAATCACATATCGTGATACTACATGAAATAGTATCGAAATATTGGTAAAAATGAATATATTTACGTAATATCAAACTACATGAAAAACGTGAAAAAAGTTACGATTATACCAAATTTGAGGATTTTAACTTCGAATCATAATGCAAGGTTTCGTGTTATTTAGATCCAAGAAAAGACATATGACAATGTTGTTTCCAATACAAATGATAAAATTCAATGTGTTTTCATTAGAAATAACTGAAATGTTCCTGATTTTCCGTTCATATTACCGATGGAAGATGTACACGTAAAACCGCTCTAATCCGGCTGAAACGTCGATATATGCAATAAAAACCGAACTTCTCCCCTTTTCAATATCTTACTCAGTATTTTAACGAGAAACAAATAGATGATTGAAAATGAAGTATTTAAGGTTACTATCTAATCAATTATGTGTTTGCATCATTTTTATTGTATATTTAATGAGTAATAATAATTTATTTAATTTTTTTATTTAATCATTTTTATTGTATATTTAATGAGTAATTAATAATTTATTTAATTTTTTTATTTATATTTAATAATTATATTTATTAATGTATATTTAATATGATAATGATCTAATCAACTGAAAATTCACAAAAACGTGGAAAAACGGCAAAATATTGCCTAATTCGATGATATTTTGATTAAATCACATAAAGGAAAAGGGAATGATAAACGTCAAAATATTGCTAAATTCGATGATTTCTCGTACGAAACAAAATGCAAGAAAACTTGCTTAAAATGCAATATTATGCGAAATTCTGAGATTTTAAGGCCAAATCACATATCGTGATACTACATGAAATAGTATCGAAATATTGGTAAAAATGAATATATTTACGTAATATCAAACTACATGAAAAACGTGAAAAAAGTCACGATTATACCAAATTTGAGGATTTTAACTTCGAATCATAAAGCGAGGTTTCGTACTATTTAGATCCATGAAAAGACATATGACAATGTTGTTTCCAATACAAATTATAAAAATCAATGTGTTTTCATTAGAATTAACTAAAATGTTCCTGATTTTCCGTTTATATTACCGATGCAAGATGTCCACGTAAAACCGCTCTAGTCCGGCTGAAACGTCGATATATGCAATAAAAACAGATCTTCCCCCCTTTTCAATATCTTAATCAGTATTTTAAAGAGAAACAAATAGATGATTGAAAATGAAGTATTTAAGGTTATAATCTAATCAATTATGTGTTTGCATCATTTTTATTGTATATTTATTGAGTTAATACTAATAAACTGAAAATTCACAAAAACGTGGAAAAACGGCAAAATATTGCCTAATTCGATGATATTTTGATTAAATCACATAAAGGAAAAGGGAATGATAAACGTCAAAATATTGCTAAATTCGATGATTTCTCGTACGAAACAAAATGCAAGAAAACTTGCTTAAAATGTAATATTATGCGAATTTCTGAGATTTGAAGGCCAAATCACATATCGTGATACTACATGAAATAGTATCGAAATATTGGTAAAAATGAATATATTTACGTAATATCAAACTACATGAAAAACGTGAAAAAAGTCACGATTATACCTAATTTGAGGATTTTAACTTCGAATCATAAAGCGAGGTTTCGTACTATTTAGATCCATGAAAAGACATATGACAATGTTGTTTCCAATACAAATTATAAAAATCAATGTGTTTTCATTAGAATTAACTAAAATGTTCCTGATTTTCCGTTTATATTACCGATGGAAGATGTACACGCAAAACCGCTCTATTCCGACTGAAACGTCGATATATGCAATAAAAACCGAACTTCTCCCCTTTTCAATATCTTACTCAGTATTTTAACGAGAAACAAATAGATGATTGAAAATGAAGTATTTAAGGTTACTATTTAATCAATTATGTGTTTGCATCATTTTTATTGTATATTTATTGAGTTAATACTAATAAACTGAAAATTCACAAAAACGTGGAAAAACGGCAAAATATTGCCTAATTCGATGATATTTTGATTAAATCACATAAAGGAAAAGGGAATGATAAACGTCAAAATATTGCTAAATTCGATGATTTCTCGTACGAAACAAAATGCAAGAAAACTTGCTTAAAATGCAATATTATGCGAAATTCTGAGATTTGAAGGCCAAATCACATATCGTGATACTACATGAAATAGTATCGAAATATTGGTAAAAATGAATATATTTTCGTAATATCAAACTACATGAAAAGCGTGAAAAAAGTCACTATTATCCCAAATTTGAGGATTTTAACTTCGAATCATAAAGCGAGGTTTCGTACTATTTAGATCCATGAAAAGACATATGACAATGTTGTTTCCAATACAATTTATAAAAATCAATGTGTTTTCATTAGAATTAACTAAAATGTTCCTGATTTTCCGTTTATATTACCGATGGAAGATGTACACGCAAAACCGCTCTATTCCGGCTGAAACGTCGATATATGCAATAAAAACCGAACTTCTCCCCTTTTCAATATCTTACTCAGTATTTTAACGAGAAACAAATAGATGATTGAAAATGAAGTATTTAAGGTTACTATCTAATCAATTATGTGGTTGCATCATTTTTATTGTATATTTAATGAATTAATACTAATAAACTGAAAATTCACAAAAACGTGGAAAAACGGCAAAATATTGCCTAATTCGATGATATTTTGATTAAATCACATAAAGGAAAAGGGAATGATAAACGTCAAAATATTGCTAAATTCGATGATTTCTCGTACGAAACAAAATGCAAGAAAACTTGCTTAAAATGCAATATTATGCGAAATTCTGAGATTTGAAGGCCAAATCACATATCGTGATACTACATGAAATAGTATCGAAATATTGGTAAAAATGAATATATTTACGTAATATCAAACTACATGAAAAACGTGAAAAAAGTCACGATTATACCAAATTTGAGGATTTTAACTTCGAATCATAATGGAAGGTTTCGTATTATTTAGATCCAGAAAAGACATATGACAATGTTGTTTCCAATACAAATGATAAAAATCAATGTTTTTTCATTAGAATTAACTGAAATGTTCCTGATTTTCCGTTCATATTACCGATGGAAGATGTACACGTAAAACCGCTCTAATCCGGCTGAAACGTCGATATATGCAATAAAAACAGAACTTCTCCCCTTTTCAATATCTTACTCAGTATTTTAAAGAGAAACAAATAGATGATTGTAAATGAAGTATTTACGGTTACTAATCTAATCAATTATGTGTTTGCATCATTTTTATTGTATATTTATTGAGTTAATACTAATAAACTGTAAATTCACAAAAACGTAGAAAAACGGCAAAATATTGCCTAATTCGATGATATTTTGATTAAATCACATAAAGGAAAAGGAATGATAAACGTCAAAATATTGCTAAATTCGATGATTTCTCGTACGAAACAAAATGCAAGAAAACTTGCTTAAAATGCAATATTATGCGAAATTCTGAGATTTGAAGGCCAAATCACATATCGTGATACTACATGAAATAGTATCGAAATATTGGTAAAAATGAATATATTTACGTAATATCAAACTACATGAAAAGCGTGAAAAAAGTCACTATTATCCCAAATTTGAGGATTTTAACTTCGAATCATAAAGCGAGGTTTCGTACTATTTAGATCCATGAAAAGACATATGACAATGTTGTTTCCAATACAATTTATAAAAATCAATGTGTTTTCATTAGAATTAACTAAAATGTTCCTGATTTTCCGTTTATATTACCGATGGAAGATGTACACGCAAAACCGCTCTATTCCGGCTGAAACGTCGATATATGCAATAAAAACCGAACTTCTCCCCTTTTCAATATCTTACTCAGTATTTTAACGAGAAACAAATAGATGATTGAAAATGAAGTATTTAAGGTTACTATCTAATCAATTATGTGGTTGCATCATTTTTATTGTATATTTAATGAATTAATACTAATAAACTGAAAATTCACAAAAACGTGGAAAAACGGCAAAATATTGCCTAATTCGATGATATTTTGATTAAATCACATAAAGGAAAAGGGAATGATAAACGTCAAAATATTGCTAAATTCGATGATTTCTCGTACGAAACAAAATGCAAGAAAACTTGCTTAAAATGCAATATTATGCGAAATTCTGAGATTTGAAGGCCAAATCACATATCGTGATACTACATGAAATAGTATCGAAATATTGGTAAAAATGAATATATTTACGTAATATCAAACTACATGAAAAACGTGAAAAAAGTCACGATTATACCAAATTTGAGGATTTTAACTTCGAATCATAATGGAAGGTTTCGTATTATTTAGATCCAAGAAAAGACATATGACAATGTTGTTTCCAATACAAATGATAAAAATCAATGTTTTTTCATTAGAATTAACTGAAATGTTCCTGATTTTCCGTTCATATTACCGATGGAAGATGTACACGTAAAACCGCTCTAATCCGGCTGAAACGTCGATATATGCAATAAAAACAGAACTTCTCCCCTTTTCAATATCTTACTCAGTATTTTAAAGAGAAACAAATAGATGATTGTAAATGAAGTATTTACGGTTATAATCTAATCAATTATGTGTTTGCATCATTTTTATTGTATATTTATTGAGTTAATACTAATAAACTGTAAATTCACAAAAACGTAGAAAAACGGCAAAATATTGCCTAATTCGATGATATTTTGATTAAATCACATAAAGGAAAAAGGAATGATAAACGTCAAAATATTGCTAAATTCGATGATTTCTCGTACGAAACAAAATGCAAGAAAACTTGCTTAAAATGCAATATTATGCGAAATTCTGAGATTTGAAGGCCAAATCACATATCGTGATACTACATGAAATAGTATCGAAATATTGGTAAAAATGAATATATTTACGTAATATCAAACTACATGAAAAGCGTGAAAAAAGTCACTATTATCCCAAATTTGAGGATTTTAACTTCGAATCATAAAGCGAGGTTTCGTACTATTTAGATCCATGAAAAGACATATGACAATGTTGTTTCCAATACAATTTATAAAAATCAATGTGTTTTCATTAGAATTAACTAAAATGTTCCTGATTTTCCGTTTATATTACCGATGGAAGATGTACACGCAAAACCGCTCTATTCCGGCTGAAACGTCGATATATGCAATAAAAACCGAACTTCTCCCCTTTTCAATATCTTACTCAGTATTTTAACGAGAAACAAATAGATGATTGAAAATGAAGTATTTAAGGTTACTATCTAATCAATTATGTGGTTGCATCATTTTATTGTATATTTAATGAATTAATACTAATAAACTGAAAATTCACAAAAACGTGGAAAAACGGCAAAATATTGCCTAATTCGATGATATTTTGATTAAATCACATAAAGGAAAAGGGAATGATAAACGTCAAAATATTGCTAAATTCGATGATTTCTCGTACGAAACAAAATGCAAGAAAACTTGCTTAAAATGCAATATTATGCGAAATTCTGAGATTTGAAGGCCAAATCACATATCGTGATACTACATGAAATAGTATCGAAATATTGGTAAAAATGAATATATTTACGTAATATCAAACTACATGAAAAACGTGAAAAAAGTCACGATTATACCAAATTTGAGGATTTTAACTTCGAATCATAATGGAAGGTTTCGTATTATTTAGATCCAAGAAAAGACATATGACAATGTTGTTTCCAATACAAATGATAAAAATCAATGTTTTTTCATTAGAATTAACTGAAATGTTCCTGATTTTCCGTTCATATTACCGATGGAAGATGTACACGTAAAACCGCTCTAATCCGGCTGAAACGTCGATATATGCAATAAAAACAGAACTTCTCCCCTTTTCAATATCTTACTCAGTATTTTAAAGAGAAACAAATAGATGATTGTAAATGAAGTATTTACGGTTATAATCTAATCAATTATGTGTTTGCATCATTTTTATTGTATATTTATTGAGTTAATACTAATAAACTGTAAATTCACAAAAACGTAGAAAAACGGCAAAATATTGCCTAATTCGATGATATTTTGATTAAATCACATAAAGGAAAAAGGAATGATAAACGTCAAAATATTGCTAAATTCGATGATTTCTCGTACGAAACAAAATGCAAGAAAACTTGCTTAAAATGCAATATTATGCGAAATTCTGAGATTTGAAGGCCAAATCACATATCGTGATACTACATGAAATAGTATCGAAATATTGGTAAAAATGAATATATTTACGTAATATCAAACTACATGAAAAACGTGAAAAAAGTCACGATTATACCTAATTTGAGGATTTTAACTTCGAATCATAAAGCGAGGTTTGTACTATTTAGATCCATGAAAAGACATATGACAATGTTGTTTCCAATACAAATTATAAAAATCAAAGTGTTTTCATTAGAATTAACTAAAATGTTCCTGATTTTCCGTTTATATTACCGATGGAAGATGTACACGCAAAACCGCTCTATTCCGGCTGAAACGTCGATATATGCAATAAAAACCGAACTTCTCCCCTTTTCAATATCTTACTCAGTATTTTAACGAGAAACAAATAGATGATTGAAAATGAAGTATTTAAGGTTACTATCTAATCAATTATGTGTTTGCATCATTTATATTGTATATTTAATGAATTAATACTAATAAACTGAAAATTCACAAAAACGTGGAAAAACGGCAAAATATTGCCTAATTCGATGATATTTTGATTAAATCACATAAAGGAAAAGGGAATGATAAACGTCAAAATATTGCTAAATTCGATGATTTCTCGTACGAAACAAAATGCAAGAAAACTTGCTTAAAATGCAATATTATGCGAAATTCTGAGATTTGAAGGCCAAATCACATATCGTGATACTACATGAAATAGTATCGAAATATTGGTAAAAATGAATATATTTACGTAATATCAAACTACATGAAAAACGTGAAAAAAGTCACGATTATACCAAATTTGAGGATTTTAACTTCGAATCATAAAGCGAGGTTTCGTACTATTTAGATCCATGAAAAGACATATGACAATGTTGTTTCCAATACAAATTATAAAAATCAATGTGTTTTCATTAGAATTAACTAAAATGTTCCTGATTTTCCGTTTATATTACCGATGAAAGATGTCCACGTAAAACCGCTCTAATCCGGCTGAAACGTCGATATATGCAATAAAAACAGATCTTCCCTTCTTTTCAATATCTTAATCAGTATTTTAAAGAGAAACAAATAGACGATTGAAAATGAAGTATTTAAGGTTATAATCTAATCAATTATGTGTTTGCATCATTTTTATTGTATATTTATTGAGTTAATACTAATAAACTGAAAATTCACAAAAACGTGGAAAAACGGCAAAATATTGCCTAATTCGATGATATTTTGATTAAATCACATAAAGGAAAAGGGAATGATAAACGTCAAAATATTGCTAAATTCGATGATTTCTCGTACGAAACAAAATGCAAGAAAACTTGTTTAAATGCAATATTATGCGAAATTCTGAGATTTGAAGGCCAAATCATATATCGTGATACTACATGAAATAGTATCGAAATATTGGTAAAAATGAATATATTTACGTAATATCAAACTACATGAAAAACGTGAAAAAAGTCACTATTATACCAAATTTGAGGATTTTAACTTCGAATCATAAAGCGAGGTTTCGTACTATTTAGATCCATGAAAAGACATATGACAATGTTGTTTCCAATACAATTTATAAAAATCAATGTGTTTTCATTAGAATTAACTAAAATGTTCCTGATTTTCCGTTTATATTACCGCTGGAAGATGTACACGCAAAACCGCTCTATTCCGGCTGAAACGTCGATATATGCAATAAAAACCGAACTTCTCCCCTTTTCAATATCTTACTCAGTATTTTAACGAGAAACAAATAGATGATTGAAAATGAAGTATTTAAGGTTACTATCTAATCAATTATGTGTTTGCATCATTTTTATTGTATATTTAATGAAGTAATACTAATAAACTGAAAATTCACAAAAACGTGGAAAAACGGCAAAATATTGCCTAATTCGATGATATTTTGATTAAATCACATACAGGAAAAGGGAATGATAAACGTCAAAATATTGCTAAATTCGATGATTTCTCGTACGAAACAAAATGCAAGAAAACTTGCTTAAAATGCAATATTATGCGAAATTCTGAGATTTGAAGGCCAAATCACATCTCGTGATACTACATGAAATAGTACCGAAATATTGGTAAAAATGAATATATTTACGTAATATCAAACTACATGAAAAAAGTGAAAAAAGTCCCGATTATACCAAATTTGAGGATTTTAACTTCGAATCATAAAGCGAGGTTTCGTACTATTTAGATCCATGAAAAGACATTTGACAATGTTGTTTCCAATACAAATGATAAAAATCAATGTGTTTTCATTAGAATTAACTAAAATGTTCCTGATTTTCCGTTCATATTACCGATGGAAGATGTCCACGTAAAACCGCTCTAATCCGGCTGAAACGTCGATATATGCAATAAAAACAGAACTTCTCCCCTTTTCAATATCATAATCAGTATTTTAAAGAGAAACAAATAGATGATTGAAAATGAAGTATTTAAGGTTATAATCTAATCAATTATGTGTTTGCATCATTTTTATTGTATATTTATTGAGTTAATACTAATAAACTGAAAATTCACAAAAACGTGGAAAAACGGCAAAATATTGCCTAATTCGATGATATTTTGATTAAATCACATAAACGAAAAGGGAATGATAAACGTCAAAATATTGCTAAATTCGATGATTTCTCGTACGAAACAAAATGCAAGAAAACTTGCTTAAAATGCAATATTATGCGAAATTCTGATATTTGAAGGCCAAATCACATATCGTGATACTACATGAAATAGTATCGAAATATTGGTAAAAATGAATATATTTAAGTAATATCAAACTACATGAAAAGCGTGAAAAAAGTCACTATTATACCAAATTTGAGGATTTTAACTTCGAATCATAAAGCGAGGTTTCGTACTATTTAGATCCATGAAAAGACATATGACAATGTTGTTTCCAATACAATTTATAAAAATCAATGTGTTTTCATTAGAATTAACTAAAATGTTTATGATTTTCCGTTTATATTACCGATGGAAGATATACACGCAAAACCGCTCTATTCCGGCTGAAACGTCGATATATGCAATAAAAACCGAACTTCTCCCCTTTTCAATATCTTACTCAGTATTTTAACGAGAAACAAATAGATGATTGAAAATGAAGTATTTAAGGTTACTATTTAATCAATTATGTGTTTGCATCATTTTTATTGTATATTTATTGAGTTAATACTAATAAACTGAAAATTCACAAAAACGTGGAAAAACGGCAAAATATTGCCTAATTCGATGATATTTTGATTAAATCGCATAAAGGAAAAGGGAATGATAAACGTCAAAATATTGCTAAATTCGATGATTTCTCGTACGAAACAAAATACAAGAAAACTTGCTTAAAATGCAATATTATGCGAAATTCTGAGATTTGAAGGCCAAATCACATATCGTGATACTACATGAAATAGTACCGAAATATTGGTAAAAATGAATATATTTACGTAATATCAAACTACATGAAAAAAGTGAAAAAAGTCCCGATTATACCAAATTTGAGGATTTTAACTTCGAATCATAAAGCGAGGTTTCGTACTATTTAGATCCATGAAAAGACATATGACAATGTTGTTTCCAATACAAATGATAAAAATCAATGTGTTTTCATTAGAATTAACTAAAATGTTCCTGATTTTCCGTTCATATTACCGATGGAAGATGTCCACGTAAAACCGCTCTAATCCGGCTGAAACGTCGATATATGCAATAAAAACAGAACTTCTCCCCTTTTCAATATCTTAATCAGTATTTTAAAGAGAAACAAATAGATGATTGAAAATGAAGTATTTAAGGTTATAATCTAATCAATTATGTGTTTGCATCATTTTTATTGTATATTTATTGAGTTAATACTAATAAACTGAAAATTCACAAAAACGTGGAAAAACGGCAAAATATTGCCTAATTCGATGATATTTTGATTAAATCACATAAACGAAAAGGGAATGATAAACGTCAAAATGTTGCTAAATTCGATGATTTCTCGTACGAAACAAAATGCAAGAAAACTTGCTTAAAATGCAATATTATGCGAAATTCTGATATTTGAAGGCCAAATCACATATCGTGATACCACATGAAATAGTATCGAAATATTGGTAAAAATGAATATATTTAAGCAATATCAAACTACATGAAAAGCGTGAAAAAAGTCACTATTATACCAAATTTGAGGATTTTAACTTCGAATCATAAAGCGAGGTTTCGTATTATTTAGATCCATGAAAAGACATATGACAATGTTGTTTCCAATACAATTTATAAAAATCAATGTGTTTTCATTAGAATTAACTAAAATGTTCCTGATTTTCCGTTTATATTACCGATGGAAGATGTACACGCAAAACCGCTCTATTCCGGCTGAAACGTCGATATATGCAATAAAAACCGAACTTCTCCCCTTTTCAATATCTTACTCAGTATTTTAACGAGAAACAAATAGATGATTGAAAATGAAGTATTTAAGGTTACTATTTAATCAATTATGTGTTTGCATCATTTTTATTGTATATTTATTGAGTTAATACTAATAAACTGAAAATTCACAAAAACGTGGAAAAACGGCAAAATATTGCCTAATTCGATGATATTTTGATTAAATCGCATAAAGGAAAAGGGAATGATAAACGTCAAAATATTGCTAAATTCGATGATTTCTCGTACGAAACAAAATGCAAGAAAACTTGCTTAAAATGCAATATTATGCGAAATTCTGAGATTTGAAGGCCAAATCACATATCGTGATACTACATGAAATAGTATCGAAATATTGGTAAAAATGAATATATTTACGTAATATCAAACTATATGAAAACCGTGAAAAAAGTCACGATTATACCAAATTTGAGGATTTTAACTTCGAATCATAAAGCGAGGTTTCGTACTATTTAGATCCATGAAAAGACATATAACAATGTTGTTTCCAATACAAATGATAAAAATCAATGTGTTTTCATTAGAATTAACTAAAATGTTCCTGATTTTCCGTTTATATTACCGATGAAAGATGTCCACGTAAAACCGCTCTAATCCGGCTGAAACGTCGATATATGCAATAAAAACAGATCTTCCCCCCTTTTAAATATCTTAATCAGTATTTTAAAGAGAAACAAATAGATGATTGAAAATGAAGTATTTAAGGTTATAATCTAATCAATTATGTGTTTGCATCATTTTTATTGTATATTTATTGAGTTAATACTAATAAACTGAAAATTCACAAAAACGTTGAAAAACGGCAAAATATTGCCTAATTCGATGATATTTTGATTAAATCACATAAACGAAAAGGGAATGATAAACGTCAAAATATTGCTAAATTCGATGATTTCTCGTACGAAACAAAATGCAAGAAAACTTGCTTAAAATGCAATATTATGCGAAATTCTGATATTTGAAGGCCAAATCACATATCGTGATACTACATGAAATAGTATCGAAATATTGGTAAAAATGAATATATTTAAGTAATATCAAACTACATGAAAAGCGTGAAAAAAGTCACTATTATACCAAATTTGAGGATTTTAACTTCGAATCATAAAGCGAGGTTTCGTACTATTTAGATCCATGAAAAGACATATGACAATGTTGTTTCCAATACAATTTATAAAAATCAATGTGTTTTCATTAGAATTAACTAAAATGTTCCTGATTTTCCGTTTATATTACCGATGGAAGATATACACGCAAAACCGCTCTATTCCGGCTGAAACGTCGATATATGCAATAAAAACCGAACTTCTCCCCTTTTCAATATCTTACTCAGTATTTTAACGAGAAACAAATAGATGATTGAAAATGAAGTATTTAAGGTTACTATTTAATCAATTATGTGTTTGCATCATTTTTATTGTATATTTATTGAGTTAATACTAATAAACTGAAAATTCACAAAAACGTGGAAAAACGGCAAAATATTGCCTAATTCGATGATATTTTGATTAAATCGCATAAAGGAAAAGGGAATGATAAACGTCAAAATATTGCTAAATTCGATGATTTCTCGTACGAAACAAAATGCAAGAAAACTTGCTTAAAATGCAATATTATGCGAAATTCTGAGATTTGAAGGCCAAATCACATATCGTGATACTACATGAAATAGTATCGAAATATTGGTAAAAATGAATATATTTACGTAATATCAAACTATATGAAAACCGTGAAAAAAGTCACGATTATACCAAATTTGAGGATTTTAACTTCGAATCATAAAGCGAGGTTTCGTACTATTTAGATCCATGAAAAGACATATAACAATGTTGTTTCCAATACAAATGATAAAAATCAATGTGTTTTCATTAGAATTAACTAAAATGTTCCTGATTTTCCGTTTATATTACCGATGAAAGATGTCCACGTAAAACCGCTCTAATCCGGCTGAAACGTCGATATATGCAATAAAAACAGATCTTCCCCCCTTTTCAATATCTTAATCAGTATTTTAAAGAGAAACAAATAGATGATTGAAAATGAAGTAATTAAGGTTATAATCTAATCAATTATGTGTTTGCATCATTTTTATTGTATATTTATTGAGTTAATACTAATAAACTGAAAATTCACAAAAACGTGGAAAAACGGCAAAATATTGCCTAATTCGATGATATTTTGATTAAATCACATAAAGGAAAAGGGAATGCTAAAAGTCAAAATATTGCTAAATTCGATGATTTCTCGTACGAAACAAAATGCAAGAAAACTTGCTTAAAATGCAATATTATGCGAAATTCTGAGATTTGAAGGCCAAATCATATATCGTGATACCTACATGAAATAGTATCGAAATATTGGTAAAAATGACTATATTTACGTAATATCAAACTACATGAAAAACGTGAAAAAAGTCACTATTATACCAAATTTGAGGATTTTAACTTCGAATCATAATGCAAGGTTTCGTATTATTTAGATCCAAGAAAAGACATATGACAATGTTGTTTCCAATACAAATGATAAAAATCAATGTGTTTTCATTAGAATTAACTGAAATGTTCCTGATTTTCCGTTCATATTACCGATGGAAGATGTACACGTAAAACCGCTCTAATCCGGCTGAAACGTCGATATATGCAATAAAAACAGAACTTCTCCCCTTTTCAATATCTTACTCAGTATTTTAACGAGAAACAAATAGATGATTGAAAATGAAGTATTTAAGGTTACTATCTAATCAATTATGTGTTTGCATCATTTTTATTGTATATTTAATGAATTAATACTAATAAACTGAAAATTCACAAAAACGTGGAAAAACGGCAAAATATTGCCTAATTCGATGATATTTTGATTAAATCACATAAAGGAAAAGGGAATGATAAACGTCAAAATATTGCTAAATTCGATGATTTCTCGTACGAAACAAAATGCAAGAAAACTTGCTTAAAATGCAATATTATGCGAAATTCTGAGATTTGAAGGCCAAATCACATATCGTGATACTACATGAAATAGTATCGAAATATTGGTAAAAATGAATATATTTACGTAATATCAAACTACATGAAAAACGTGAAAAAAGTCACGATTATACCAAATTTGAGGATTTTAACTTCGAATCATAATGCAAGGTTTCGTATTATTTAGATCCAAGAAAAGACATATGACAATGTTGTTTCCAATACAAATGATAAAAATCAATGTGTTTTCATTAGAATTAACTGAAATGTTCCTGATTTTCCGTTCATATTACCGATGGAAGATGTACACGTAAAACCGCTCTAATCCGGCTGAAACGTCGATATATGCAATAAAAACAGAACTTCTCCCCTTTTCAATATCTTACTCAGTATTTTAAAGAGAAACAAATAGATGATTGTAAATGAAGTATTTACGGTTATAATCTAATCAATTATGTGTTTGCATCATTTTTATTGTATATTTATTGAGTTAATACTAATAAACTGAAAATTCACAAAAACGTGGAAAAACGGCAAAATATTGCCTAATTCGATGATATTTTGATTAAATCACATAAAGGAAAAAGGAATGATAAACGTCAAAATATTGCTAAATTCGATGATTTCTCGTACAAAACAAAATGCAAGAAAACTTGCTTAAAATGCAATATTATGCGAAATTCTGAGATTTGAAGGCCAAATCACATATCGTGATACTACATGAAATAGTATCGAAATATTGGTAAAAATGAATATATTTACGTAATATCAAACTACATGAAAAACGTGAAAAAAGTCACGATTATACCTAATTTGAGGATTTTAACTTCGAATCATAAAGCGAGGTTTGTACTATTTAGATCCATGAAAAGACATATGACAATGTTGTTTCCAATACAAATTATAAAAATCAATGTGTTTTCATTAGAATTAACTAAAATGTTCCTGATTTTCCGTTTATATTACCGATGGAAGATGTACACGCAAAACCGCTCTATTCCGGCTGAAACGTCGATATATGCAATAAAAACCGAACTTCTCCCCTTTTCAATATCTTACTCAGTATTTTAACGAGAAACAAATAGATGATTGAAAAAGAAGTATTTAAGGTTACTATCTAATCAATTATGTGTTTGCATCATTTTTATTGTATATTTAATGAATTAATACTAATAAACTGAAAATTCACAAAAACGTGGAAAAACGGCAAAATATTGCCTAATTCGATGATATTTTGATTAAATCACATAAAGGAAAAGGGAATGATAAACGTCAAAATATTGCTAAATTCGATGATTTCTCGTACGAAACAAAATGCAAGAAAACTTGCTTAAAATGCAATATTATGCGAAATTCTGAGATTTGAAGGCCAAATCACATATCGTGATACTACATGAAATAGTATCGAAATATTGGTAAAAATGAATATATTTACGTAATATCAAACTACATGAAAAACGTGAAAAAAGTCACGATTATACCAAATTTGAGGATTTTAACTTCGAATCATAGAGCGAATTTTCGTACTATTTAGATCCATGAAAAGACATATGACAATGTTGTTTCCAATACAAATTAAAAAAATCAATGTGTTTTCATTAGAATTAACTAAAATGTTCCTGATTTTCCGTTTATATTACCGATGAAAGATGTCCACGTAAAACCGCTCTAATCCGGCTGAAACGTCGATATATGCAATAAAAACAGATCTTCCCTTCTTTTCAATATCTTAATCAGTATTTTAAAGAGAAACAAATAGACGATTGAAAATGAAGTATTTAAGGTTATAATCTAATCAATTATGTGTTTGCATCATTTTTATTGTATATTTATTGAGTTAATACTAATAAACTGAAAATTCACAAAAACGTGGAAAAACGGCAAAATATTGCCTAATTCGATGATATTTTGATTAAATCACATAAAGGAAAAGGGAATGATAAACGTCAAAATATTGCTAAATTCGATGATTTCTCGTACGAAACAAAATGCAAGAAAACTTACTTAAAATACAATATTATGCGAAATTCTGAGATTTGAAGGCCAAATCATATATCGTGATACTACATGAAATAGTATCGAAATATTGGTAAAAATGAATATATTTACGTAATATCAAACTACATGAAAAACGTGAAAAAAGTCACTATTATACCAAATTTGAGGATTTTAACTTCGAATCATAAAGCGAGGTTTCGTACTATTTAGATCCATAAAAAGACATATGACAATGTTGTTTCCAATACAAATTATAAAAATCAATGTGTTTTCATTAGAATTAACTAAAATGTTCCTGATTTTCCGTTTATATTACCGCTGGAAGATGTACACGCA
The DNA here is from genome assembly GCF_040958095.1 of Procambarus clarkii. NCBI lineage: Eukaryota > Metazoa > Arthropoda > Malacostraca > Decapoda > Cambaridae > Procambarus > Procambarus clarkii. Next base: position 46,319 of record NW_027189438.1, on the reverse strand, counting down.
AAACCGCTCTATTCCGGCTGAAACGTCGATATATGCAATAAAAACCGAACTTCTCCCCTTTTCAATATCTTACTCAGTATTTTAACGAGAAACAAATAGATGATTGAAAATGAAGTATTTAAGGTTACTATTTAATCAATTATGTGTTTGCATCATTTTTATTGTATATTTATTGAGTTAATACTAATAAACTGAAAATTCACAAAAACGTGGAAAAACGGCAAAATATTGCCTAATTCGATGATATTTTGATTAAATCACATAAAGGAAAAGGGAATGATAAACGTCAAAATATTGCTAAATTCGATGATTTCTCGTACGAAACAAAATGCAAGAAAACTTGCTTAAAATGCAATATTATGCGAAATTCTGAGATTTGAAGGCCAAATCACATATCGTGATACTACATGAAATAGTATCGAAATATTGGTAAAAATGAATATATTTACGTAATATCAAACTATATGAAAACCGTGAAAAAAGTCACGATTATACCAAATTTGAGGATTTTAACTTCGAATCATAAAGCGAGGTTTCGTACTATTTAGATCCATGAAAAGACATATGACAATGTTGTTTCCAATACAAATGATAAAAATCAATGTGTTTTCATTAGAATTAACTAAAATGTTCCTGATTTTCCGTTTATATTACCGATGAAAGATGTCCACGTAAAACCGCTCTAATCCGGCTGAAACGTCGATATATGCAATAAAAACAGATCTTCCCCCCTTTTCAATATCTTAATCAGTATTTTAAAGAGAAACAAATAGATGATTGAAAATGAAGTATTTAAGGTTATAATCTAATCAATTATGTGTTTGCATCATTTTTATTGTATATTTATTGAGTTAATACTAATAAACTGAAAATTCACAAAAACGTGGAAAAACGGCAAAATATTGCCTAATTCGATGATATTTTGATTAAATCACATAAAGGAAAAGGGAATGATAAAAGTCAAAATATTGCTAAATTCGATGATTTCTCGTACGAAACAAAATGCAAGAAAACTTGCTTAAAATGCAATATTATGCGAAATTCTGAGATTTGAAGGCCAAATCATATATCGTGATACTACATGAAATAGTATCGAAATATTGGTAAAAATGAATATATTTACGTAATATCAAACTACATGAAAAACGTGAAAAAAGTCACTATTATACCAAATTTGAGGATTTTAACTTCGAATCATAATGCAAGGTTTCGTATTATTTAGATCCAAGAAAAGACATATGACGATGTTGTTTCCAATACAAATGATAAAAATCAATGTGTTTTCATTAGAATTAACTGAAATGTTCCTGATTTTCCGTTCATATTACCGATGGAAGATGTACACGCAAAACCGCTCTATTCCGGCTGAAACGTCGATATATGCAATAAAAACCGAACTTCTCCCCTTTTCAATATCTTACTCAGTATTTTAACGAGAAACAAATAGATGATTGAAAAAGAAGTATTTAAGGTTACTATCTAATCAATTATGTGTTTGCATCATTTTTATTGTATATTTAATGAATTAATACTAATAAACTGAAAATTCACAAAAAACGTGGAAAAACGGCAAAATATTGCCTAATTCGATGATATTTTGATTAAATCACATAAAGGAAAAGGGAATGATAAACGTCAAAATATTGCTAAATTCGATGATTTCTCGTACGAAACAAAATGCAAGAAAACTTGCTTAAAATGCAATATTATGCGAAATTCTGAGATTTGAAGGCCAAATCACATATCGTGATACTACATGAAATAGTATCGAAATATTGGTAAAAATGAATATATTTACGTAATATCAAACTACATGAAAAACGTGAAAAAAGTCACGATTATACCAAATTTGAGGATTTTAACTTCGAATCATAGAGCGAGGTTTCGTACTATTTAGATCCATGAAAAGACATATGACAATGTTGTTTCCAAAACAAATTATAAAAATCAATGTGTTTTCATTAGAATTAACTAAAATGTTCCTGATTTTCCGTTTATATTACCGATGAAAGATGTCCACGTAAAACCGCTCTAATCCGGCTGAAACGTCGATATATGCAATAAAAACAGATCTTCCCTTCTTTTCAATATCTTAATCAGTATTTTAAAGAGAAACAAATAGACGATTGAAAATGAAGTATTTAAGGTTATAATCTAATCAATTATGTGTTTGCATCATTTTTATTGTATATTTATTGAGTTAATACTAATAAACTGAAAATTCACAAAAACGTGGAAAAACGGCAAAATATTGCCTAATTCGATGATATTTTGATTAAATCACATAAAGGAAAAGGGAATGATAAACGTCAAAATATTGCTAAATTCGATGATTTCTCGTACGAAACAAAATGCAAGAAAACTTGTTTAAATGTAATATTATGCGAAATTCTGAGATTTGAAGGCCAAATCATATATCGTGATACTACATGAAATAGTATCGAAATATTGGTAAAAATGAATATATTTACGTAATATCAAACTACATGAAAAACGTGAAAAAAGTCACTATTATACCAAATTTGAGGATTTTAACTTCGAATCATAAAGCGAGGTTTCGTACTATTTAGATCCATAAAAAGACATATGACAATGTTGTTTCCAATACAAATTATAAAAATCAATGTGTTTTCATTAGAATTAACTAAAATGTTCCTGATTTTCCGTTTATATTACCGCTGGAAGATGTACACGCAAAACCGCTCTATTCCGGCTGAAACGTCGATATATGCAATAAAAACCGAACTTCTCCCCTTTTCAATATCTTACTCAGTATTTTAACGAGAAACAAATAGATGATTGAAAATGAAGTATTTAAGGTTACTATTTAATCAATTATGTGTTTGCATCATTTTTATTGTATATTTATTGAGTTAATACTAATAAACTGAAAATTCACAAAAACGTGGAAAAACGGCAAAATATTGCCTAATTCGATGATATTTTGATTAAATCACATAAAGGAAAAGGGAATGATAAACGTCAAAATATTGCTAAATTCGATGATTTCTCGTACGAAACAAAATGCAAGAAAACTTGCTTAAAATGCAATATTATGCGAAATTCTGAGATTTGAAGGCCAAATCACATATCGTGATACTACATGAAATAGTATCGAAATATTGGTAAAAATGAATATATTTACGTAATATCAAACTATATGAAAACCGTGAAAAAAGTCACGATTATACCAAATTTGAGGATTTTAACTTCGAATCATAAAGCGAGGTTTCGTACTATTTAGATCCATGAAAAGACATATGACAATGTTGTTTCCAATACAAATGATAAAAATCAATGTGTTTTCATTAGAATTAACTAAAATGTTCCTGATTTTCCGTTTATATTACCGATGAAAGATGTCCACGTAAAACCGCTCTAATCCGGCTGAAACGTCGATATATGCAATAAAAACAGATCTTCCCCCCTTTTCAATATCTTAATCAGTATTTTAAAGAGAAACAAATAGATGATTGAAAATGAAGTATTTAAGGTTATAATCTAATCAATTATGTGTTTGCATCATTTTTATTGTATATTTATTGAGTTAATACTAATAAACTGAAAATTCACAAAAACGTGGAAAAACGGCAAAATATTGCCTAATTCGATGATATTTTGATTAAATCACATAAAGGAAAAGGGAATGATAAAAGTCAAAATATTGCTAAATTCGATGATTTCTCGTACGAAACAAAATGCAAGAAAACTTGCTTAAAATGCAATATTATGCGAAATTCTGAGATTTGAAGGCCAAATCATATATCGTGATACTACATGAAATAGTATCGAAATATTGGTAAAAATGAATATATTTACGTAATATCAAACTACATGAAAAACGTGAAAAAAGTCACTATTATACCAAATTTGAGGATTTTAACTTCGAATCATAATGCAAGGTTTCGTATTATTTAGATCCAAGAAAAGACATATGACAATGTTGTTTCCAATACAAATGATAAAAATCAATGTGTTTTCATTAGAATTAACTGAAATGTTCCTGATTTTCCGTTCATATTACCGATGGAAGATGTACACGTAAAACCGCTCTAATCCGGCTGAAACGTCGATATATGCAATAAAAACAGAACTTCTCCCCTTTTCAATATCTTACTCAGTATTTTAACGAGAAAAAAATAGATGATTGAAAATGAAGTATTTTAGGTTACTATCTAATCAATTATGTGTTTGCATCATTTTTATTATATATTTAATGAAGTATAACTAATAAACTGAAAATTCACAAAAACGTGGAAAAACGGCAAAATATTGCCTAATTCGATGATATTTTGATTAAATCACATAAACGAAAAGGGAATGATAAACGTCAAAATATTGCTAAATTCGATGATTTCTCGTACGAAACAAAATGCAAGAAAACTTGCTTAAAATGCAATATTATGCGAAATTCTGAGATTTGAAGGCCAAATCACATATCGTGATACTACATGAAATAGTATCGAAATATTGGTAAAAATGAATATATTTACGTAATATCAAACTATATGAAAACCGTGAAAAAAGTCACGATTATACCAAATTTGAGGATTTTAACTTCGAATCATAAAGCGAGGTTTCGTACTATTTAGATCCATGAAAAGACATATGACAATGTTGTTTCCAATACAAATGATAAAAATCAATGTGTTTTCATTAGAATTAACTAAAATGTTCCTGATTTTCCGTTTATATTACCGATGAAAGATGTCCACGTAAAACCGCTCTAATCCGGCTGAAACGTCGATATATGCAATAAAAACAGATCTTCCCCCCTTTTCAATATCTTAATCAGTATTTTAAAGAGAAACAAATAGATGATTGAAAATGAAGTATTTAAGGTTATAATCTAATCAATTATGTGTTTGCATCATTTTTATTGTATATTTATTGAGTTAATACTAATAAACTGAAAATTCACAAAAACGTGGAAAAACGGCAAAATATTGCCTAATTCGATGATATTTTGATTAAATCACATAAAGGAAAAGGGAATGATAAAAGTCAAAATATTGCTAAATTCGATGATTTCTCGTACGAAACAAAATGCAAGAAAACTTGCTTAAAATGCAATATTATGCGAAATTCTGAGATTTGAAGGCCAAATCATATATCGTGATACTACATGAAATAGTATCGAAATATTGGTAAAAATGAATATATTTACGTAATATCAAACTACATGAAAAATGTGAAAAAAGTCACTATTATACCAAATTTGAGGATTTTAACTTCGAATCATAATGCAAGGTTTCGTATTATTTAGATCCAAGAAAAGACATATGACAATGTTGTTTCCAATACAAATGATAAAAATCAATGTGTTTTCATTAGAATTAACTGAAATGTTCCTGATTTTCCGTTCATATTACCGATGGAAGATGTACACGTAAAACCGCTCTAATCCGGCTGAAACGTCGATATATGCAATAAAAACAGAACTTCTCCCCTTTTCAATATCTTACTCAGTATTTTAACGAGAAAAAAATAGATGATTGAAAATGAAGTATTTTAGGTTACTATCTAATCAATTATGTGTTTGCATCATTTTTATTATATATTTAATGAAGTATAACTAATAAACTGAAAATTCACAAAAACGTGGAAAAACGGCAAAATATTGCCTAATTCGATGATATTTTGATTAAATCACATAAACGAAAAGGGAATGATAAACGTCAAAATATTGCTAAATTCGATGATTTCTCGTACGAAACAAAATACAAGAAAACTTGCTTAAAATGCAATATTATGCGAAATTCTGAGATTTGAAGGCCAAATCACATATCGTGATACTACATGAAATAGTACCGAAATATTGGTAAAAATGAATATATTTACGTAATATCAAACTACATGAAAAACGTGAAAAAAGTCCCGATTATACCAAATTTGAGGATTTTAACTTCGAATCATAAAGCGAGGTTTCGTACTATTTAGATCCATGAAAAGACATATGACAATGTTGTTTCCAATACAAATGATAAAAATCAATGTGTTTTCATTAGAATTAACTAAAATGTTCCTGATTTTCCGTTCATATTACCGATGGAAGATGTCCACGTAAAACCGCTCTAATCCGGCTGAAACGTCGATATATGCAATAAAAACAGAACTTCTCCCCTTTTCAATATCTTAATCAGTATTTTAAAGAGAAACAAATAGATGATTGAAAATGAAGTATTTAAGGTTATAATCTAATCAATTATGTGTTTGCATCATTTTTATTGTATATATATTGAGTTAATACTAATAAACTGAAAATTCACAAAAACGTGGAAAAACGGCAAAATATTGCCTAATTCGATGATATTTTGATTAAATCACATAAACGAAAAGGGAATGATAAACGTCAAAATATTGCTAAATTCGATGATTTCTCGTACGAAACAAAATGCAAGAAAACTTGCTTAAAATGCAATATTATGCGAAATTCTGATATTTGAAGGCCAAATCACATATCGTGATACTACATGGAATAGTATCGAAATATTGGTAAAAATGAATATATTTAAGTAATATCAAACTACATGAAAAGCGTGAAAAAAGTCACTATTATACCAAATTTGAGGATTTTAACTTCGAATCATAAAGCGAGGTTTCGTACTATTCAGATCCATGAAAAGACATATGACAATGTTGTTTCCAATACAATTTATAAAAATCAATGTGTTTTCATTAGAATTAACTAAAATGTTCCTGATTTTCCGTTTATATTACCGATGGAAGATGTACACGCAAAACCGCTCTATTCCGACTGAAACGTCGATATATGCAATAAAAACAGAACTTCTCCCCTTTTCAATATCTTACTCAGTATTTTAACGAGAAACAAATAGATGATTGAAAATGAAGTATTTAAGGTTACTATTTAATCAATTATGTGTTTGCATCATTTTTATTGTATATTTATTGAGTTAATACTAATAAACTGAAAATTCACAAAAACGTGGAAAAACGGCAAAATATTGCCTAATTCGATGATATTTTGATTAAATCACATAAAGGAAAAGGGAATGATAAACGTCAAAATATTGCTAAATTCGATGATTTCTCGTACGAAACAAAATGCAAGAAAACTTGCTTAAAATGCAATATTATGCGAAATTCTGAGATTTGAAGGCCAAATCACATATCGTGATACTACATGAAATAGTATCGAAATATTGGTAAAAATGAATATATTTACGTAATATCAAACTATATGAAAACCGTGAAAAAAGTCACGATTATACCAAATTTGAGGATTTTAACTTCGAATCATAAAGCGAGGTTTCGTACTATTTAGATCCATGAAAAGACATATGACAATGTTGTTTCCAATACAAATGATAAAAATCAATGTGTTTTCATTAGAATTAACTAAAATGTTCCTGATTTTCCGTTTATATTACCGATGAAAGATGTCCACGTAAAACCGCTCTAATCCGGCTGAAACGTCGATATATGCAATAAAAACAGAACTTCTCCCCTTTTCAATATCTTAATCAGTATTTTAAAGAGAAACAAATAGATGATTGAAAATGAAGTATTTAAGGTTATAATCTAATCAATTATGTGTTTGCATCATTTTTATTGTATATTTATTGAGTTAATACTAATAAACTGAAAATTCACAAAAACGTGGAAAAACGGCAAAATATTGCCTAATTCGATGATATTTTGATTAAATCACATAAACGAAAAGGGAATGATAAACGTCAAAATATTGCTAAATTCGATGATTTCTCGTACGAAACAAAATGCAAGAAAACTTGCTTAAAATGCAATATTATGCGAAATTCTGATATTTGAAGGCCAAATCACATATCGTGATACTACATGGAATAGTATCGAAATATTGGTAAAAATGAATATATTTAAGTAATATCAAACTACATGAAAAGCGTGAAAAAAGTCACTATTATACCAAATTTGAGGATTTTAACTTCGAATCATAAAGCGAGGTTTCGTACTATTCAGATCCATGAAAAGACATATGACAATGTTGTTTCCAATACAATTTATAAAAATCAATGTGTTTTCATTAGAATTAACTAAAATGTTCCTGATTTTCCGTTTATATTACCGATGGAAGATGTACACGCAAAACCGCTCTATTCCGACTGAAACGTCGATATATGCAATAAAAACCGAACTTCTCCCCTTTTCAATATCTTACTCAGTATTTTAACGAGAAACAAATAGATGATTGAAAATGAAGTATTTAAGGTTACTATTTAATCAATTATGTGTTTGCATCATTTTTATTGTATATTTATTGAGTTAATACTAATAAACTGAAAATTCACAAAAACGTGGAAAAACGGCAAAATATTGCCTAATTCGATGATATTTTGATTAAATCACATAAAGGAAAAGGGAATGATAAACGTCAAAATATTGCTAAATTCGATGATTTCTCGTACGAAACAAAATGCAAGAAAACTTGCTTAAAATGCAATATTATGCGAAATTCTGAGATTTGAAGGCCAAATCACATATCGTGATACTACATGAAATAGTATCGAAATATTGGTAAAAATGAATATATTTACGTAATATCAAACTATATGAAAACCGTGAAAAAAGTCACGATTATACCAAATTTGAGGATTTTAACTTCGAATCATAAAGCGAGGTTTCGTACTATTTAGATCCATGAAAAGACATATGACAATGTTGTTTCCAATACAAATGATAAAAATCAATGTGTTTTCATTAGAATTAACTAAAATGTTCCTGATTTTCCGTTTATAATACCGATGAAAGATGTCCACGTAAAACCGCTCTAATCCGGCTGAAACGTCGATATATGCAATAAAAACAGATCTTCCCCCCTTTTCAATATCTTAAACAGTATTTTAAAGAGAAACAAATAGATGATTGAAAATGAAGTATTTAAGGTTATAATCTAATCAATTATGTGTTTGCATCATTTTTATTGTATATTTAATGAAGTAATACTAATAAACTGAAAATTCACAAAAACGTGGAAAAACGGCAAAATATTGCCTAATTCGATGATATTTTGATTAAATCACATACAGGAAAAGAGAATGATAAACGTCAAAATATTGCTAAATTCGATGATTTCTCGTACGAAACAAAATGCAAGAAAACTTGTTTAAAATGCAATATTATGCGAAATTCTGAGATTTGAAGGCCAAATCACATATCGTGATACTACATGAAATAGTACCGAAATATTGGTAAAATGAATATATTTACGTAATATCAAACTACATGAAAAACGTGAAAAAAGTCCCGATTATACCAAATTTGAGGATTTTAACTTCGAATCATAAAGCGAGGTTTCGTACTATTTAGATCCATGAAAAGACATATGACAATGTTGTTTCCAATACAAATGATAAAAATCAATGTGTTTTCATTAGAATTAACTAAAATGTTCCTGATTTTCCGTTCATATTACCGATGGAAGATGTCCACGTAAAACCGCTCTAATCCGGCTGAAACGTCGATATATGCAATAAAAACAGAACTTCTCCCCTTTTCAATATCTTAATCAGTATTTTAAAGAGAAACAAATAGATGATTGAAAATGAAGTATTTAAGGTTATAATCAAATCAATTATGTGTTTGCATCATTTTTATTGTATATTTATTGAGTTAATACTAATAAACTGAAAATTCACAAAAACGTGGAAAAACGGCAAAATATTGCCTAATTCGATGATATTTTGATTAAATCACATAAACGAAAAGGGAATGATAAACGTCAAAATATTGCTAAATTCGATGATTTCTCGTACGAAACAAAATGCAAGAAAACTTGCTTTAAATGCAATATTATGCGAAATTCTGATATTTGAAGGCCAAATCACATATCGTGATACTACATGAAATAGTATCGAAATATTGGTAAAAATGAATATATTTAAGTAATATCAAACTACATGAAAAGCGTGAAAAAAGTCACTATTATACCAAATTTGAGGATTTTAACTTCGAATCATAAAGCGAGGTTTCGTACTATTCAGATCCATGAAAAGACATATGACAATGTTGTTTCCAATACAAATTATAAAAATCAATGTGTTTTCATTAGAATTAACTAAAATGTTCCTGATTTTCCGTTGATATTACCGATGGAAGATGTACACGCAAAACCGCTCTATTCCGGCTGAAACGTCGATATATGCAATAAAAACCGAACTTCTCCCCTTTTCAATATCTTACTCAGTATTTTAACAAGAAACAAATAGATGATTGAAAATGAAGTATTTAAGGTTACTATCTAATCAATTATGTGTTTGCATCATTTTTATTGTATATTTATTGAATTAGTATTAATAAACTGAAAATTCACAAAAACGTGGAAAAACGGCAAATTATTGCCTAATTCGATGATATTTTGATTAAATCACATAAAGGAAAAGGGAATGATAAACGTCAAAATATTGCTAAATTCGATGATTTCTCGTACGAAACAAAATGCAAGAAAACTTGCTTAAAATGCAATATTATGCGAAATTCTGATATTTGAAGGCCAAATCACATATCGTGATACTACATGAAATAGTATCGAAATATTGGTAAAAATGAATATATTTACGTAATATCAAACTACATGAAAAACGTGAAAAAAGTCACGATTATACCAAATTTGAGGATTTTAACTTCGAATCATAATGCAAGGTTTCATATTATTTAGATCCAAGAAAAGACATATGACAATGTTGTTTCCAATACAAATGATAAAAATCAATGTGTTTTCATTAGAAATAACTGAAATGTTCCTGATTTTCCGTTCATATTACCGATGGAAGATGTACACGTAAAACCGCTCTAATCCGGCTGAAACGTCGATATATGCAATAAAAACCGAACTTCTCCCTTTTCAATATCTTACTCAGTATTTTAAAGAGAAACAAATAGATGATTGAAAATGAAGTATTTAAGGTTATAATCTAATCAATTATGTGTTTGCATCATTTTTATTGTATATTCATTGAGTTAATACTAATAAACTGAAAATTCACAAAAACGTGGAAAAACGGCAAAATATTGCCTAATTCGATGATATTTTGATTAAATCACATAAAGGAAAAGGGAATGATAAACGTCAAAATATTGCTAAATTCGATGATTTCTCGTACGAAACAAAATGCAAGAAAACTTGCTTAAAATGCAATATTATGCGAAATTCTGAGATTTGAAGGCCAAATCACATATCGTGATACTACATGAAATAGTATCGAAATATTGGTAAAAATGAATATATTTACGTAATATCAAAACTACATAAAAAACGTGAAAAAAGTCACGATTATACCAAATTTGAGGATTTTAACTTCGAATCATAAAGCGAGGTTTCGTACTATTTAGATCCATGAAAAGACATATGACAATGTTGTTTCCAATACAAATTATAAAAATCAATGTGTTTTCATTAGAATTAACTAAAATGTTCCTGATTTTCCGTTTATATTACCGATGGAAGATGTCCACGTAAAACCGCTCTAATCTGGCTGAAACGTCGATATATGCAATAAAAACAGATCTTCCCCCCTTTTCAATATCTTAATCAGTATTTTAAAGAGAAACAAATAGATGATTGAAAATGAAGTATTTAAGGTTATAATCTAATCAATTATGTGTTTGCATCGTTTTTATTGTATATTTATTGAGTTAATACTAATAAACTAAAAATTCACAAAAACGTGGAAAAACGGCAAAATATTGCCTAATTCGATGATATTTTGATTAAATCATATAAAGGAAAAGGGAATGATAAACGTCAAAATATTGCTAAATTCGATGATTTCTCGTACGAAACAAAATGCAAGAAAACTTGCTTAAAATGCAATATTATGCGAAATTCTGAGATTTGAAGGCCAAATCACATATCGTGATACTACATGAAATAGTATCGAAATATTGGTAAAAATGAATATATTTACGTAATATCAAACTACATGAAAAACGTGAAAAAAGTCACGATTATACCAAATTTGAGGATTTTAACTTCGAATCATAATGCAAGGTTTCGTATTATTTAGATCCACGAAAAGACATATGACAATGTTGTTTCCAATACAAATGATAAAAATCAATGTGTTTTCATTAGAATTAACTAAAATGTTCCTGATTTTCCGTTTATATTACCGATGGAAGATGTACACGCAAAACCGCTCTATTCCGGCTGAAACGTCGATATATGCAATAAAAACCGAACTTCTCCCCTTTTCAATATCTTACTCAGTATTTTAACGAGAAACAAATAGATGATTGAAAATGAAGTATTTAAGGTTACTATCTAATCAATTATGTGTTTGCATCATTTTTATTGTATATTTAATGAATTAGTACTAATAAACTGAAAATTCACAAAAACGTGGAAAAACGGCAAATTATTGCCTAATTCGATGATATTTTGATTAAATCACATAAAGGAAAAGGGAATGATAAACGTCAAAATATTGCTAAATTCGATGATTTCTCGTACGAAACAAAATGCAAGAAAACTTGCTTAAAATGCAATATTATGCGAAATTCTGATATTTGAAGGCCAAATCACATATCGTGATACTACATGAAATAGTATCGAAATATTGGTAAAAATGAATATATTTACGTAATATCAAACTACATGAAAAACGTGAAAAAAGTCACGATTATACCAAATTTGAGGATTTTAACTTCGAATCATAATGCAAGGTTTCGTATTATTTAGATCCAAGAAAAGACATATGACAATGTTGTTTCCAATACAAATTATAAAAATCAATGTGTTTTCATTAGAATTAACTGAAATGTTCCTGATTTTCCGTTTATATTACCGATGGAAGATGTACACGCATAACCGCTCTATTCCGGCTGAAACGTCGATATATGCAATAAAAACCGAACTTCTCCCCTTTTCAATATCTTACTCAGTATTTTAACGAGAAACAAATAGATGATTGAAAATGAAGTACTTAAGGTTACTATCTAATCAATTATGTGTTTGCATCATTTTTATTGTATATTTAATGAATTAATACTAATAAACTGAAAATTCACAAAAACGTGGAAAAACGGCAAAATATTGCCTAATTCGATGATATTTTGATTAAACCACATAAAGGAAAAGGGAATGATAAACGTCAAAATATTGCTAAATTCGATGATTTCTCGTACGAAACAAAATGCAAGAAAACTTGCTTAAAATGCAATATTATGCGAAATTCTGAGATTTGAAGGCCAAATCACATATCGTGATACTACATGAAATAGTATCGAAATATTGGTATAAATGAATATATTTACGTAATATCAAACTACATGAAAAACGTGAAAAAAGTCACTATAATACCAAATTTGAGGATTTTAACTTCGAATCATAAAGCGAGGTTTCGTACTATTTAGATCCATGAAAAGACATATGACAATGTTGTTTCCAATACAAATTATAAAAATCAATGTGTTTTCATTAGAATTAACTAAAATGTTCCTGATTTTCCGTTTATATTACCGATGGAAGATGTCCACGTAAAACCGCTCTAATCTGGCTGAAACGTCGATATATGCAATAAAAACAGATCTTCCCCCCTTTTCAATATCTTAATCAGTATTTTAAAGAGAAACAAATAGATGATTGAAAATGAAGTATTTAAGGTTATAATCTAATCAATTATGTGTTTGCATCATTTTTATTGTATATTTATTGAGTTAATACTAATAAACTGAAAATTCACAAAAACGTGGAAAAACGGCAAAATATTGCCTAATTCGATGATATTTTGATTAAATCATATAAAGGAAAAGGGAATGATAAACGTCAAAATATTGCTAAATTCGATGATTTCTCGTACGAAACAAAATGCAAGAAAACTTGCTTAAAATGCAATATTATGCGAAATTCTGATATTTGAAGGCCAAATCACATATCGTGATTCTACATGAAATAGTATCGAAATATTGGTAAATATGAATATATTTACGTAATATCAAACTACATGGAAAACGTGAAAAAAGTCACTATAATACCAAATTTGAGGATTTTAGCTTCGAATCATAAAGCGAGGTTTCGTACTATTTAGATCCATGAAAAGACATATGACAATGTTGTTTCCAATACAAATGATAAAAATCAATGTGTTTTCATTAGAAATAACTGAAATGTTCCTGATTTTCCGTTCATATTACCGATGGAAGATGTACACGTAAAACCGCTCTAATCCGGCTGAAACGTCGATATATGCAATAAAAACCGAACTTCTCCCTTTTCAATATCTTACTCAGTATTTTAAAGAGAAACAAATAGATGATTGAAAATGAAGTATTTAAGGTTATAATCTAATCAATTATGTGTTTGCATCATTTTTATTGTATATTCATTGAGTTAATACTAATAAACTGAAAATTCACAAAAACGTGGAAAAACGGCAAAATATTGCCTAATTCGATGATATTTTGATTAAATCACATAAAGGAAAAGGGAATGATAAACGTCAAAATATTGCTAAATTCGATGATTTCTCCGACGAAACAAAATGCAAGAAAACTTGCTTAAAATGCAATATTATGCGAAATTCTGAGATTTGAAGGCCAAATCACATATCGTGATACTACATTAAATAGTATCGAAATATTGGTATATATGAATATATTTACGTAATATCAAACTACATGAAAAACGTGAAAAAAGTCACTATAATACCAAATTTGAGGATTTTAGCTTCGAATCATAAAGCGAGGTTTCGTACTATTTAGATCCATGAAAAGACATATGACAATGTTGTTTCCAATACAAATTATAAAAATCAATGTGTTTTCATTAGAATTAACTAAAATGTTCCTGATTTTCCGTTCATATTACCGATGGAAGATGTCCACGTAAAACCGCTCTAATCCGGCTGAAACGTCGATATATGCAATAAAAACAGAACTTCTCCCCTTTTCAATATCTTACTCAGTATTTTAAAGAGAAACAAATAGATGATTGTAAATGAAGTATTTAAGGTTATAATCTAATCAATTATGTGTTTGCATCAGTTTTATTGTATATTTATTGAGTTAATACTAATAAACTGAAAATTCACAAAAACGTGGAAAAACGGCAAAATATTGCCTAATTCGATGATATTTTGATTAAATCACATAAAGGAAAAGGGAATGATAAACGTCAAAATATTGCTAAATTCGATGATTTCTCGTACGAAACAAAATGCAAGAAAACCTGCTTAAAATGCAATATTATGCGAAATTCTGAGATTTGAAGGCCAAATCACATATCGTGATACTACATGAAATAGTATCGAAATATTGGTAAAAATGAATATATTTACGTAATATCAAACTACATGATAAACGTGAAAAAAGTCACTATAATACCAAATTTGAGGATTTTAACTTCGAATCATAAAGCGAGGTTTCGTACTATTTAGATCCATGAAAAGACATATGACAATGTTGTTTCCAATACAAATTATAAAAATCAATGTGTTTTCATTAGAATTAACTAAAATGTTCCTGATTTTCCGTTTATATTACCGATGGAAGATGTCCACGTAAAACCGCTCTAATCCGGCTGAAACGTCGATATATGCAATAAAAACAGATCTTCCCCCCTTTTCAATATCTAAATCAGTATTATATAGAGAAACAAATAGATGATTGAAAATTAAGTATTTAAGGTTATAATCTAATCAATTATGTGTTTGCATCATTTTTATTGTATATATATTGAGTTAATACTAATAAACTGAAAATTCACAAAAACGTGTAAAAACGGCAAAATATTGCCTAATTCGATGATATTTTGATTAAATCACATAAAGGAAAAGGGAATGATAAACGTCAAAATATTGCTAAATTCGATGATTTCTCGTACGAAACAAAATGCAAGAAAACTTGCTTAAAATGCAATATTATGCAAAATTCTGAGATTTGAAGGCCAAATCACATATCGTGATACTACAGGAAATAGTATCGAAATATTGGTAAAAATGAATATATTTACGTAATATCAAACTACATGAAAAACGTGAAAAAAGTCACGATTATACCAAATTTGAGGATTTTAACTTCGAATCATAAAGCGAGGTTTCGTACTATTTAGATCCATGAAAAGACATATGACAATGTTGTTTCCAATACAAATTATAAAAATCAATGTGTTTTCATTAGAATTAACTAAAATGTTCCTGATTTTCCGTTTATATTACCGATGGAAGATGTCCACGTAAAACCGCTCTAATCTGGCTGAAACGTCGATATATGCAATAAAAATAGATCTTCCACCCTTTTCAATATCTTAATCAGTATTTTAAAGAGAAGCAAATAGATGATTGAAAATTAAGTATTTAAGGTTATAATCTAATCAATTATGTGTTTGCATCATTTTTATTGTATATTTATTGAGTTAATACTAATAAACTGAAAATTCACAAAACGTGGAAAAACGGCAAAATATTGCCTAATTCGATGATATTTTGATTAAATCATATAAAGGAAAAGGGAATGATAAACGTCAAAATATTGCTAAATTCGATGATTTCTCGTACGAAACAAAATGCAAGAAAACTTGCTCAAAATGCAATATTATGCGAAATTCTGAGATTTGAATGCCAAATCACATATCGTGATACTACATGAAATAGTATCGAAATATTGGTAAAAATAAATATATTTACGTAATATCAAACTACATGAAAAACGTGAAAAAAGTCACAATTATACCAAATTTGAGGATTTTAACTTCGAATCATAATGCAAGGTTTCGTATTATTTAGATCCAAGAAAAGACATATGACAATGTTGTTTCCAATACAAATGATAAAAATCAATGTGTTTTCATTAGAATTAACTGAAATGTTCCTGATTTTCCGTTCATATTACCGATGGAAGATGTACACGTAAAACCGCTCTAATCCGGCTGAAACGTCGATATATGCAATAAAAACAGAACTTCTCCCCCTTTTCAATATCTTACTCAGTATTTTAAAGAGAAACAAATAGATGATTGTAAATGAAGTATTTAAGGTTATAATCTAATCAATTATGTGTTTGCATCAGTTTTATTGTATATTTATTGAGTTAATACTAATAAACTGAAAATTCACAAAAACGTGGAAAAACGGCAAAATATTGCCTAATTCGATGATATTTTGATTAAATCAGGGAATGATAAACGTCAAAATATTGCTAAATTCGATGATTTCTCGTACGAAACAAAATGCAAGAAAACTTGCTTAAAATGCAATATTATGCGAAATTCTGAGATTTGAAGGCCAAAGCATACATCGTGATACTACATGAAATAGTATCGAAATATTGGTAAAAATGAATATATTTACGTAATATCAAACTACATGAAAAACGTGAAAAAAGTCACTATTATACCAAATTTGAGGATTTTAACTTCGAATCATAAAGCGAGGTTTCGTACTATTTAGATCCATGAAAAGACATATGACAATGTTGTTTCCAATACAATTTATAAAAATCAATGTGTTTTCATTAGAATTAACAAAAATGTTCCTGATTTTCCGTTTATATTACCGATGGAAGATGTACACGCAAAACCGCTCTATTCCGGCTGAAACGTCGATATATGCAATAAAAACCGAACTTCTCCCCTTTTCAATATCTTACTCAGTATTTTAACGAGAAACAAATAGATGATTGAAAATGAAGTATTTAAGGTTACTATCTAATCAATTATGTGTTTGCATCATTTTTATTGTATATTTAATGAATTAATACTAATAAACTGAAAATTCACAAAAACGTGGAAAAACAGAAAAATATTGCCTAATTCGATGATATTTTGTTTAAATCACATAAAGGAAAAGGGAATGATAAACGTCAAAATATTGCTAAATTCGATGATTTCTCGTACGAAACAAAATGCAAGAAAACTTGCTTAAAATGCAATATTATGCGAAATTCTGAGATTTGAAGGCCAAATCACATATCGTGATACTACATGAAATAGTATCGAAATATTGGTAAAAATGAATATATTTACGTAATATCAAACTACAAGAAAAACGTGAAAAAAGTCACGATTATACCAAATTTGAGGATTTTAACTTCGAATCATAATGCAAGTTTTCGTATTATTTAGATCCAAGAAAAGACATATGACAATGTTGTTTCCAATACAAATGATAAAATTCAATGTGTTTTCATTAGAAATAACTGAAATGTTCCTGATTTTCCGTTCATATTACCGATGGAAGATGTACACGTAAAACCGCTCTAATCCGGCTGAAACGTCGATATATGCAATAAAAACCGAACTTCTCCCCTTTTCAATATCTTACTCAGTATTTTAAAGAGAAACAAATAGATGATTGAAAATGAAGTATTTAAGGTTATAATCTAATCAATTATGTGTTTGCATCATTTTTATTGTATATTTATATGAGTTAATACTAATAAACTGAAAATTCACAAAAACGTGGAAAAACGGCAAAATATTGCCTAATTCGATGATATTTTGATTAAATCACATAAACGAAAAGGGAATGATAAACGTCAAAATATTGCTAAATTCGATGATTTCTCGTACGAAACAAAATGCAAGAAAACTTGCTTAAAATGCAATATTATGCGAAATTCTGAGATTTGAAGGCCAAATCACATATCGTGATTCTACATGAAATAGTATCGAAATATTGGTAAAATGAATATATTTACGTAATATCAAACTACATGAAAAACGTGAAAAAAGTCACGATTATACCAAATTTGAGGATTTTAACTTCGAATCATAATGCAAGGTTTCGTATTATTTAGATCCAAGAAAAGACATATGACAATGTTGTTTCCAATACAAATGATAAAAATCAATGTGTTTTCATTAGAATTAACTGAAATGTTCCTGATTTTCCGTTCATATTACCGATGGAAGATGTACACGTAAAACCGCTATAATCCGGCTGAAACGTCGATATATGCAATAAAAACAGAACTTCTCCCCTTTTCAATATCTTACTCAGTATTTTAAAGAGAAACAAATAGATGATTGTAAATGAAGTATTTAAGGTTATAATCTAATCAATTATGTGTTTGCATCATTTTTATTGTATATTTATTGAGTTAATACTAATAAACTGAAAATTCACAAAAACGTGGAAAAACGGCAAAATATTGCCTAATTCGATGATATTTTGATTAAATCACATAAAGGAAAAGGGAATGATAAACGTCAAAATATTGCTAAATTCGATGATTTCTCGTACGAAACAAAATGCAAGAAAACTTGCTTAAAATGCAATATTATGCGAAATTCTGAGATTTGAATGCCAAATCACATATCGTGATACTACATGAAATAGTATCGAAATATTGGTAAAAATGAATATATTTACGTAATATCAAACTACATGAAAAACGTGAAAAAAGTCACGATTATACCAAATTTGAGGATTTTAACTTCGAATCATAATGCAAGGTTTCGTATTATTTAGATCCAAGAAAAGACATATGACAATGTTGTTTCCAATACAAATGATAAAAATCAATGTGTTTTCATTAGAATTAACTGAAATGTTCCTGATTTTCCGTTCATATTACCGATGGAAGATGTAAACGTAAAACCGCTCTAATCCGGCTGAAATGTCGATATATGCAATAAAAACAGAACTTCTCCCCTTTTCAATATCTTACTCAGTATTTTAAAGAGAAACAAATAGATGATTGTAAATGAAGTATTTAAGGTTACTATTTAATCAATTATGTGTTTGCATCATTTTTATTGTATATTTAATGAATTAATACTAATAAACTGAAAATTCACAAAAACGTGGAAAAACGGCAAAATATTGCCTAATTCGATGATATTTTGATTAAATCACATAAAGGAAAAGGGAATGAAAACGTCAAAATATTGCTAAATTCGATGATTTCTCGTACGAAACAAAATGCAAGAAAACTTGCTTAAAATGCAATAATATGCGAAATTCTGAGATTTGAATGCCAAATCACATATCGTGATACTACATGAAATAGTATCGAAATATTGGTAAAAATGAATATATTTACGTAATATCAAACTACATGAAAAACGTGAAAAAAGTCACGATTATACCAAATTTGAGGATTTTAACTTCGAATCATAATGCAAGGTTTCGTATTATTTAGATCCAAGAAAAGACATATGACAATGTTGTTTCCAATACAAATGATAAAAATCAATGTGTTTTCATTAGAATTAACTGAAATGTTCCTGATTTTCCGTTCATATTACCGATGGAAGATGTACACTTAAAACCGCTCTAATCCGGCTGAAACGTCGATATATGCAATAAAAACAGAACTTCTCCCCTTTTCAATATCTTACTCAGTATTTTAAAGAGAAACAAATAGATGATTGTAAATGAAGTATTTAAGGTTATAATCTAATCAATTATGTGTTTGCATCATTTTTATTGTATATTTATTGAGTTAATACTAATTAACTGAAAATTCACAAAAACGTGGAAAAACGGCAAAATATTGCCTAATTCGATGATATTTTGATTAAATCACATAAAGGAAAAGGGAATGATAAGCGTCAAAATATTGCTAAATTCGATGATTTCTCGTACGAAACAAAATGCAAGAAAACTTGCTTGAAATGCAATATTATGCGAAATTCTGAGATTTTAATGCCAAATCACATATCGTGATACTACATGAAATAGTATCGAAATATTGGTAAAAATGAATATATTTACGTAATATCAAACTACATGAAAAACGTGAAAAAAGTCACGATTATACCAAATTTGAGGATTTTAACTTCGAATCATAATGCAAGGTTTCGTACTATTTAGATCCATGAAAAGACATATGACAATGTTGTTTCCAATACAATTTATAAAAATCAATGTGTTTTCATTTGACTTAACAAAAATGTTCCTGATTTTCCGTTCATATTACCGATGGAAGATGTACACGTAAAACCGCTATAATCCGGCTGAAACGTCGATATATGCAATAAAAACAGAACTTCTCCCCTTTTCAATATCTTACTCAGTATTTTAAAGAGAAACAAATAGATGATTGTAAATGAAGTATTTAAGGTTATAATCTAATCAATTATGTGTTTGCATCATTTTTATTGTATATTTATTGAGTTAATACTAATAAACTGAAAATTCACAAAAACGTGGAAAAACGGCAAAATATTGCCTAATTCGATGATATTTTGATTAAATCACATAAAGGAAAAGGGAATGATAAACGTCAAAATATTGCTAAATTCGATGATTTCTCGTACGAAACAAAATGCAAGAAAACTTGCTTAAAATGCAATATTATGCGAAATTCTGAGATTTGAATGCCAAATCACATATCGTGATACTACATGAAATAGTATCGAAATATTGGTAAAAATGAATATATTTACGTAATATCAAACTACATGAAAAACGTGAAAAAAGTCACGATTATACCAAATTTGAGGATTTTAACTTCGAATCATAATGCAAGGTTTCGTATTATTTAGATCCAAGAAAAGACATATGACAATGTTGTTTCCAATACAAATGATAAAAATCAATGTGTTTTCATTAGAATTAACTGAAATGTTCCTGATTTTCCGTTCATATTACCGATGGAAGATGTAAACGTAAAACCGCTCTAATCCGGCTGAAATGTCGATATATGCAATAAAAACAGAACTTCTCCCCTTTTCAATATCTTACTCAGTATTTTAAAGAGAAACAAATAGATGATTGTAAATGAAGTATTTAAGGTTACTATTTAATCAATTATGTGTTTGCATCATTTTTATTGTATATTTAATGAATTAATACTAATAAACTGAAAATTCACAAAAACGTGGAAAAACGGCAAAATATTGCCTAATTCGATGATATTTTGATTAAATCACATAAAGGAAAAGGGAATGAAAACGTCAAAATATTGCTAAATTCGATGATTTCTCGTACGAAACAAAATGCAAGAAAACTTGCTTAAAATGCAATAATATGCGAAATTCTGAGATTTGAATGCCAAATCACATATCGTGATACTACATGAAATAGTATCGAAATATTGGTAAAAATGAATATATTTACGTAATATCAAACTACATGAAAAACGTGAAAAAAGTCACGATTATACCAAATTTGAGGATTTTAACTTCGAATCATAATGCAAGGTTTCGTATTATTTAGATCCAAGAAAAGACATATGACAATGTTGTTTCCAATACAAATGATAAAAATCAATGTGTTTTCATTAGAATTAACTGAAATGTTCCTGATTTTCCGTTCATATTACCGATGGAAGATGTACACTTAAAACCGCTCTAATCCGGCTGAAACGTCGATATATGCAATAAAAACAGAACTTCTCCCCTTTTCAATATCTTACTCAGTATTTTAAAGAGAAACAAATAGATGATTGTAAATGAAGTATTTAAGGTTATAATCTAATCAATTATGTGTTTGCATCATTTTTATTGTATATTTATTGAGTTAATACTAATTAACTGAAAATTCACAAAAACGTGGAAAAACGGCAAAATATTGCCTAATTCGATGATATTTTGATTAAATCACATAAAGGAAAAGGGAATGATAAGCGTCAAAATATTGCTAAATTCGATGATTTCTCGTACGAAACAAAATGCAAGAAAACTTGCTTGAAATGCAATATTATGCGAAATTCTGAGATTTTAATGCCAAATCACATATCGTGATACTACATGAAATAGTATCGAAATATTGGTAAAAATGAATATATTTACGTAATATCAAACTACATGAAAAACGTGAAAAAAGTCACGATTATACCAAATTTGAGGATTTTAACTTCGAATCATAATGCAAGGTTTCGTACTATTTAGATCCATGAAAAGACATATGACAATGTTGTTTCCAATACAATTTATAAAAATCAATGTGTTTTCATTTGACTTAACAAAAATGTTCCTGATTTTCCGTTCATATTACCGATGGAAGATGTACACGTAAAACCGCTATAATCCGGCTGAAACGTCGATATATGCAATAAAAACAGAACTTCTCCCCTTTTCAATATCTTACTCAGTATTTTAAAGAGAAACAAATAGATGATTGTAAATGAAGTATTTAAGGTTATAATCTAATCAATTATGTGTTTGCATCATTTTTATTGTATATTTATTGAGTTAATACTAATAAACTGAAAATTCACAAAAACGTGGAAAAACGGCAAAATATTGCCTAATTCGATGATATTTTGATTAAATCACATAAAGGAAAAGGGAATGATAAACGTCAAAATATTGCTAAATTCGATGATTTCTCGTACGAAACAAAATGCAAGAAAACTTGCTTAAAATGCAATATTATGCGAAATTCTGAGATTTGAATGCCAAATCACATATCGTGATACTACATGAAATAGTATCGAAATATTGGTAAAAATGAATATATTTACGTAATATCAAACTACATGAAAAACGTGAAAAAAGTCACGATTATACCAAATTTGAGGATTTTAACTTCGAATCATAATGCAAGGTTTCGTATTATTTAGATCCAAGAAAAGACATATGACAATGTTGTTTCCAATACAAATGATAAAAATCAATGTGTTTTCATTAGAATTAACTGAAATGTTCCTGATTTTCCGTTCATATTACCGATGGAAGATGTAAACGTAAAACCGCTCTAATCCGGCTGAAATGTCGATATATGCAATAAAAACAGAACTTCTCCCCTTTTCAATATCTTACTCAGTATTTTAAAGAGAAACAAATAGATGATTGTAAATGAAGTATTTAAGGTTACTATTTAATCAATTATGTGTTTGCATCATTTTTATTGTATATTTAATGAATTAATACTAATAAACTGAAAATTCACAAAAACGTGGAAAAACGGCAAAATATTGCCTAATTCGATGATATTTTGATTAAATCACATAAAGGAAAAGGGAATGAAAACGTCAAAATATTGCTAAATTCGATGATTTCTCGTACGAAACAAAATGCAAGAAAACTTGCTTAAAATGCAATAATATGCGAAATTCTGAGATTTGAATGCCAAATCACATATCGTGATACTACATGAAATAGTATCGAAATATTGGTAAAAATGAATATATTTACGTAATATCAAACTACATGAAAAACGTGAAAAAAGTCACGATTATACCAAATTTGAGGATTTTAACTTCGAATCATAATGCAAGGTTTCGTATTATTTAGATCCAAGAAAAGACATATGACAATGTTGTTTCCAATACAAATGATAAAAATCAATGTGTTTTCATTAGAATTAACTGAAATGTTCCTGATTTTCCGTTCATATTACCGATGGAAGATGTACACTTAAAACCGCTCTAATCCGGCTGAAACGTCGATATATGCAATAAAAACAGAACTTCTCCCCTTTTCAATATCTTACTCAGTATTTTAAAGAGAAACAAATAGATGATTGTAAATGAAGTATTTAAGGTTATAATCTAATCAATTATGTGTTTGCATCATTTTTATTGTATATTTATTGAGTTAATACTAATTAACTGAAAATTCACAAAAACGTGGAAAAACGGCAAAATATTGCCTAATTCGATGATATTTTGATTAAATCACATAAAGGAAAAGGGAATGATAAGCGTCAAAATATTGCTAAATTCGATGATTTCTCGTACGAAACAAAATGCAAGAAAACTTGCTTGAAATGCAATATTATGCGAAATTCTGAGATTTTAATGCCAAATCACATATCGTGATACTACATGAAATAGTATCGAAATATTGGTAAAAATGAATATATTTACGTAATATCAAACTACATGAAAAACGTGAAAAAAGTCACGATTATACCAAATTTGAGGATTTTAACTTCGAATCATAATGCAAGGTTTCGTACTATTTAGATCCATGAAAAGACATATGACAATGTTGTTTCCAATACAATTTATAAAAATCAATGTGTTTTCATTTGACTTAACAAAAATGTTCCTGATTTTCCGTTCATATTACCGATGGAAGATGTACACGTAAAACCGCTCTATTCCGGCTGAAACGTCGATATATGCAATAAAAACCGAACTTCTCCCTTTTTCAATATCTTACTCAGTATTTTAACGAGAAACAAATAGATGATTGAAAATGAAGTATTTAAGGTTACTATCTAATCAATTATGTGTTTGCATCATTTTTATTGTATATTTAATGAATTAATACTAATAAACTGAAAATTCACAAAAACGTGGAAAAACGGCAAAATATTGCCTAATTCGATGATATTTTGATTAAATCACATAAAGGAAAAGGGAATGATAAACGTCAAAATATTGCTAAATTCGATGATTTCTCGTACGAAACAAAATGCAAGAAAACTTGCTTAAAATGCAATATTATGCGAAATTCTGAGATTCGAATGCCAAATCACATATCGTGATACTACATGAAATAGTATCGAAATATTGGTAAAAATGAATATATTTACGTAATATCAAACTACATGAAAAACGTGAAAAAAGTCACGATTATACCAAATTATAGGATTTTAACTTCGAACCATAATGCAAGGTTTCGTATAATTTAGATCCAAGAAAAGACATATGACAATGTTGTTTCCAATACAAATGATAAAAATCAATGTGTTTTCATTAGAATTAACTGAAATGTTCCTGATTTTCCGTTCATATTACCGATGGAAGATGTACACTTAAAATCGCTCTAATCCGGCTGAAACGTCGATATATGCAATAAAAACAGAACTTCTCCCCTTTTCAATACCTTACTCAGTATTTTAAAGAGAAACAAATAGATGATTGTAAATGAAGTATTTAAGGTTATAATCTAATCAATTATGTGTTTGCATCATTTTTATTGTATATTTATTGAGTTAATACTAATAAACTGAAAATTCACAAAAACGTGGAAAAACGGCAAAATCTTGCCTAATTCGATGATATTTTGATTAAATCACATAAAGGAAAAGGGAATGATAAATATCAAAATATTGCTAAATTCGATGATTTCTCGTACGAAACAAAATGCAAGAAAACTTGCTTAAAATGCAATATTATGCGAAATTCTGAGATTTGAAGGCCAAATCACATATCGTGATACTACATGAAATAGTATCGAAATATTGGTAAAAATGAATATATTTACGTAATATCAAACTACATGAAAAACGTGAAAAAAGTCACTATTATACCAAATTTGAGGATTTTAACTTCGAATCATAAAGCGAGGTTTCGTACTATTTAGATCCATGAAAAGACATATGACAATGTTGTTTCCAATACAAATGATAAAAATCAATGTGTTTTCATTAGAATTAACTGAAATGTTCCTGATTTTCCGTTCATATTACCGATGGAAGATGTACACGTAAAACCGCTCTAATCCGGCTGAAACGTCGATATATGCAATAAAAACAGAACTTCTCCCCTTTTCAATATCTTACTCAGTATTTTAAAGAGAAACAAATAGATGATTGTAAATGAAGTATTTAAGGTTATAATCTAATCAATTATGTGTTTGCATCATTTTTATTGTATATTTAATGAATTAATACTAATAAACTGAAAATTCACAAAAACGTGGAAAAACGGCAAAATATTGCCTAATTCGATGATATTTTGATTAAATCACATAAAGGAAAAGGGAATGATAAACGTCAAAATATTGCGAAATTCGATGATTTCTCGTACGAAACAAAATGCAAGAAAACTTGCTTAAAATGCAATATTATTCGAAATTCTGAGATTTGAATGCCAAATCACATATCGTGATACTACATGAAATAGTATCGAAATATTGGTAAAAATGAATATATTTACGTAATATCAAACTACATGAAAAACGTGAAAAAAGTCACGATTATACCAAATTTGAGGATTTTATCTTCGAATCATAATGCAAGGTTTCGTATTATTTAGATCCAAGAAAAGACATATGACAATGCTGTTTCCAATACAAATGATAAAAATCAATGTGTTTTCATTAGAATTAACTGAAATGTTCCTGATTTTCCGTTCATATTACCGATGGAAGATGTTCACTTAAAACCGCTCTAATCCGGCTGAAACGTCGATATATGCAATAAAAACAGAACTTCTCCCCTTTTCAATATCTTACTCAGTATTTTAAAGAGAAACAAATAGATGATTGTAAATGAAGTATTTAAGGTTATAATCTAATCAATTATGTGTTTGCATCATTTTTATTGTATATTTATTGAGTTAATACTAATAACTGAAAATTCACAAAAACGTGGAAAAACGGCAAAATATTGCCTAATTCGATGATATTTTGATTAAATCACATAAAGGAAAAGGGAATGATAAACATCAAAATATTGCTAAATTCGATGATTTCTCGTACGAAACAAAATGCAAGAAAACTTGCTTAAAATGCAATATTGTGCGAAATTCTGAGATTTGAAGGCCAAATCACATATCGTGATACTACATGAAATAGTATCGAAATATTGGTAAAAATGAATATATTTACGTAATATCAAACTACATGAAAAACGTGAAAAAAGTCACGATTATACCAAATTCGAGGATTTTAACTTCGAATCATAAAGCGAGGTATCGTACTATTTAGATCCATGAAAAGACATATGACAATGTGGTTTCCAATACAAATTATAAAAATCAATGTGTTTTCATTAGAATTAACTAAAATGTTCCTGATTTTCCGTTTATATTACCGATGGAAGATGTACACGCAAAACCGCTCTATTCCGGCTGAAACGTCGATATATGCAATAAAAACCGAATTTCTCCCCTTTTCAATATCTTACTCAGTATTTTAACGAGAAACAAATAGATGATTGAAAATGAAGTATTTAAGGTTACTATCTAATCAATTATGTGTTTGCATCATTTTTATTGTATATTTAATGAATTAATACTAATAAACTGAAAATTCACAAAAACGTGGAAAAACGGCAAAATATTGCCTAATTCGATGATATTTTGATTAAATCACATAAAGGAAAAGGGAATGATAAACGTCAAAATATTGCTAAATTCGATGATTTCTCGTACGAAACAAAATGCAAGAAAACTTGCTTAAAATGCAATATTATGCGAAATTCTGAGATTTGAAGGCCAAATCACATATCGTGATACTACATGAAATAGTATCGAAATATTGGTAAAAATGAATATATTTACGTAATATCAAACTACATGAAAAACGTGAAAAAAGTCACGATTATACCAAATTTGAGGATTTTAACTTCGAATCATAATGCAAGGTTTCGTATTATTTAGATCCAAGAAAAGACATATGACAATGTTGTTTCCAATACAAATGATAAAAATCAATGTGTTTTCATTAGAATTAACTGAAATGTTCCTGATTTTCCGTTCATATTACCGATGGAAGATGTACACGTAAAACCGCTCTAATCCGGCTGAAATGTCGATATATGCAATAAAAACAGAACTTCTCCCCTTTTCAATATCTTACTCAGTATTTTAAAGAGAAACAAATAGATGATTGTAAATGAAGTATTTAAGGTTACTATTTAATCAATTATGTGTTTGCATCATTTTTATTGTATATTTAATGAATTAATACTAATAAACTGAAAATTCACAAAAACGTGGAAAAACGGCAAAATATTGCCTAATTCGATGATATTTTAATTAAATCACATAAAGGAAAAGGGAATGATAAACGTCAAAATATTGCTAAATTCGATGATTTCTCATACGAAACAAAATGCAAGAAAACTTGCTTAAAATGCAATATTATGCGAAATTCTGAGATTTGAAGGCCAAAGCATATATCGTGATACTACATGAAATAGTATCGAAATATTGGTAAAAATGAATATATTTACGTAATATCAAACTACATGAAAAACGTGAAAAAAGTCACTATTATACCAAATTTGAGGATTTTAACTTCGAATCATAAAGCGAGGTTTCGTACTATTTAGATCCATGAAAAGACATATGACAATGTTGTTTCCAATACAATTTATAAAAATCAATGTGTTTTCATTAGAATTAACAAAAATGTTCCTGATTTACCGTTTATATTACCGATGGAAGATGTACACGCAAAACCGCTCTATTCCGGCTGAAACGTCGATATATGCAATAAAAACCGAACTTCTCCTCTTTTCAATATCTTACTCAGTATTTTAACGAGAAACAAATAGATGATTGAAAATGAAGTATTTAAGGTTACTATCTAATCAATTATGTGTTTGCATCATTTTTATTGTATATTTAATGAATTAATACTAATAAACTGAAAATTCACAAAAACGTGGAAAAACGGCAAAATATTGCCTAATTCGATGATATTTTGATTAAATCACATAAAGGAAAAGGGAATGATAAACGTCAAAATATTGCTAAATTCGATGATTTCTCGTACGAAACAAAATGCAAGAAAACTTGCTTAAAATGCAATATTATGCGAAATTATGAGATTTGAAGGCCAAATCACATATCGTGATACTACATGAAATAGTATCGAAATATTGGTAAAAATGAATATATTTACGTAATATCAAACTACATGAAAAACGTGAAAAAAGTCACGATTATACCAAATTTGAGGATTTTAACTTCGAATCATAATGCAAGGTTTCGTATTATTTAGATCCAAGAAAAGACATATGACAATGTTGTTTCCAATACAAATGATAAAAATCAATGTGTTTTCATTAGAATTAACTGAAATGTTCCTGATTTTCCGTTCATATTACCGATGGAAGATGTACACGTAAAACCGCTCTAATCCGGCTGAAACGTCGATATATGCAATAAAAACAGAACTTCTCCCCTTTTCAATATCTTACTCAGTATTTTAAAGAGAAACAAATAGATGATTGTAAATGAAGTATTTAAGGTTATAATCTAATCAATTATGTGTTTGCATCATTTTTATTGTATATTTATTGAGTTAATACTAATAAACTGAAAATTCACAAAAACGTGGAAAAACGGCAAAATATTGCCTAATTCGATGATATTTTGATTAAATCACATAAAGGAAAAGGGAATGATAAACGTCAAAATATTGCTAAATTCGATGATTTCTCGTACGAAACAAAATGCAAGAAAACTTGCTTAAAATGCAATATTGTGCGAAATTCTGAGATTTGAAGGCCAAATCACATATCGTGATACTACATGAAATAGTATCGAAATATTGGTAAAAATGAATATATTTACGTAATATCAAACTACATGAAAAACGTGAAAAAAGTCACGATTATACCAAATTCGAGGATTTTAACTTCGAATCATAAAGCGAGGTATCGTACTATTTAGATCCATGAAAAGACATATGACAATGTGGTTTCCAATACAAATTATAAAAATCAATGTGTTTTCATTAGAATTAACTAAAATGTTCCTGATTTTCCGTTTATATTACCGATGGAAGATGTACACGCAAAACCGCTCTATTCCGGCTGAAACGTCGATATATGCAATAAAAACCGAATTTCTCCCCTTTTCAATATCTTACTCAGTATTTTAACGAGAAACAAATAGATGATTGAAAATGAAGTATTTAAGGTTACTATCTAATCAATTATGTGTTTGCATCATTTTTATTGTATATTTAATGAATTAATACTAATAAACTGAAAATTCACAAAAACGTGGAAAAACGGCAAAATATTGCCTAATTCGATGATATTTTGATTAAATCACATAAAGGAAAAGGGAATGATAAACGTCAAAATATTGCTAAATTCGATGATTTCTCGTACGAAACAAAATGCAAGAAAACTTGCTTAAAATGCAATATTATGCGAAATTCTGAGATTTGAAGGCCAAATCACATATCGTGATACTACATGAAATAGTATCGAAATATTGGTATAAATGAATATATTTACGTAATATCAAACTACATGAAAAACGTGAAAAAAGTCACGATTATACCAAATTTGAGGATTTTAACTTCGAATCATAATGCAAGGTTTCGTATTATTTAGATCCAAGAAAAGACATATGACAATGTTGTTTCCAATACAAATGATAAAAATCAATGTGTTTTCATTAGAATTAACTGAAATGTTCCTGATTTTCCGTTCATATTACCGATGGAAGATGTACACGTAAAACCGCTCTAATCCGGCTGAAATGTCGATATATGCAATAAAAACAGAACTTCTCCCCTTTTCAATATCTTACTCAGTATTTTAAAGAGAAACAAATAGATGATTGTAAATGAAGTATTTAAGGTTACTATTTAATCAATTATGTGTTTGCATCATTTTTATTGTATATTTAATGAATTAATACTAATAAACTGAAAATTCACAAAAACGTGGAAAAACGGCAAAATATTGCCTAATTCGATGATATTTTAATTAAATCACATAAAGGAAAAGGGAATGATAAACGTCAAAATATTGCTAAATTCGATGATTTCTCATACGAAACAAAATGCAAGAAAACTTGCTTAAAATGCAATATTATGCGAAATTCTGAGATTTGAAGGCCAAAGCATATATCGTGATACTACATGAAATAGTATCGAAATATTGGTAAAAATGAATATATTTACGTAATATCAAACTACATGAAAAACGTGAAAAAAGTCACTATTATACCAAATTTGAGGATTTTAACTTCGAATCATAAAGCGAGGTTTCGTACTATTTAGATCCATGAAAAGACATATGACAATGTTGTTTCCAATACAATTTATAAAAATCAATGTGTTTTCATTAGAATTAACAAAAATGTTCCTGATTTACCGTTTATATTACCGATGGAAGATGTACACGCAAAACCGCTCTATTCCGGCTGAAACGTCGATATATGCAATAAAAACCGAACTTCTCCTCTTTTCAATATCTTACTCAGTATTTTAACGAGAAACAAATAGATGATTGAAAATGAAGTATTTAAGGTTACTATCTAATCAATTATGTGTTTGCATCATTTTTATTGTATATTTAATGAATTAATACTAATAAACTGAAAATTCACAAAAACGTGGAAAAACAGAAAAATATTGCCTAATTCGATGATATTTTGATTAAATCACATAAAGGAAAAGGGAATGATAAACGTCAAAATATTGCTAAATTCGATGATTTCTCGTACGAAACAAAATGCAAGAAAACTTGCTTAAAATGCAATATTATGCGAAATTCTGAGATTTGAATGCCAAATCACATATCGTGATACTACATGAAATAGTATCGAAATATTGGTAAAAATGAATATATTTACGTAATATCAAACTACATGAAAAACGTGAAAAAAGTCACGATTATACCAAATTTGAGGATTTTAACTTCGAATCATAATGCAAGGTTTCGTATTATTTAGATCCAAGAAAAGACATATGACAATGTTGTTTCCAATACAAATGATAAAAATCAATGTGTTTTCATTTGAATTAACTGAAATGTTCCTGATTTTCCGTTCATATTACCGATGGAAGATGTACACGTAAAACCGCTCTAATCCGGCTGAAACGTCGATATATGCAATAAAAACCGAACTTCTCCCTTTTCAATATCTTACTCAGTATTTTAAAGAGAAACAAATAGATGATTGAAAATGAAGTATTTAAGGTTATAATCTAATCAATTATGTGTTTGCATCATTTTTATTGTATATTCATTGAGTTAATACTAATAAACTGAAAATTCACAAAAGCGTGGAAAAACGGCAAAATATTGCCTAATTCGATGATATTTTGATTAAATCACATAAAGGAAAAGGGAATGATAAACGTCAAAATATTGCTAAATTCGATGATTTCTCCGACGAAACAAAATGCAAGAAAACTTGCTTAAAATGCAATATTATGCGAAATTCTGAGATTTGAAGGCCAAATCACATATCGTGATACTACATTAAATAGTATCGAAATATTGGTATAAATGAATATATTTACGTAATATCAAACTACATGAAAAACGTGAAAAAAGTCACTATAATACCAAATTTGAGGATTTTAGCTTCGAATCATAAAGCGAGGTTTCGTACTATTTAGATCCATGAAAAGACATATGACAATGTTGTTTCCAATACAAATTATAAAAATCAATGTGTTTTCATTAGAATTAACTAAAATGTTCCTGATTTTCCGTTCATATTACCGATGGAAGATGTCCACGTAAAACCGCTCTAATCCGGCTGAAACGTCGATATATGCAATAAAAACAGAACTTCTCCCCTTTTCAATATCTTACTCAGTATTTCAAAGAGAAACAAATAGATGATTGTAAATGAAGTATTTAAGGTTATAATCTAATCAATTATGTGTTTGCATCAGTTTTATTGTATATTTATTGAGTAAATACTAATAAACTGAAAATTCACAAAAACGTGGAAAAACGGCAAAATATTGCCTAATTCGATGATATTTTGATTAAATCACATAGAGGAAAAGGGAATGATAAACGTCAAAATATTGCTAAATTCGATGATTTCTCGTACGAAACAAAATGCAAGAAAACTTGCTTAAAATGCAATATTATGCGAAATTCTGAGATTTGAAGGCCAAATCACATATCGTGATACTACATGAAATAGTATCGAAATATTGGTAAAAATGAATATATTTACGTAATATCAAACTACATGATAAACGTGAAAAAAGTCACTATAATACCAAATTTGAGGATTTTAACTTCGAATCATAAAGCGAGGTTTCGTACTATTTAGATCCATGAAAAGACATATGACAATGTTGTTTCCAATACAAATTATAAAAATCAATGTGTTTTCATTAGAATTAACTAAAATGTTCCTGATTTTCCGTTTATATTACCGATGGAAGATGTCCACGTAAAACCGCTCTAATCCGGCTGAAACGTCGATATATGCAATAAAAACAGATCTTCCCCCCTTTTCAATATCTAAATCAGTATTATATAGAGAAACAAATAGATGATTGAAAATTAAGTATTTAAGGTTATAATCTAATCAATTATGTGTTTGCATCATTTTTATTGTATATATATTGAGTTAATACTAATAAACTGAAAATTCACAAAAACGTGGAAAAACGGCAAAATATTGCCTAATTCGATGATATTTTGATTAAATCACATAAAGGAAAAGGGAATGATAAACGTCAAAATATTGCTAAATTCGATGATTTCTCGTACGAAACAAAATGCAAGAAAACTTGCTTAAAATGCAATATTATGCAAAATTCTGAGATTTGAAGGCCAAATCACATATCGTGATACTACAGGAAATAGTATCGAAATATTGGTAAAAATGAATATATTTACGTAATATCAAACTACATGAAAAACGTGAAAAAAGTCACGATTATACCAAATTTGAGGATTTTAACTTCGAATCATAAAGCGAGGTTTCGTACTATTTAGATCCATGAAAAGACATATGACAATGTTGTTTCCAATACAAATTATAAAAATCAATGTGTTTTCATTAGAATTAACTAAAATGTTCCTGATTTTCCGTTTATATTACCGATGGAAGATGTCCACGTAAAACCGCTCTAATCTGGCTGAAACGTCGATATATGCAATAAAAATAGATCTTCCACCCTTTTCAATATCTTAATCAGTATTTTAAAGAGAAGCAAATAGATGATTGAAAATTAAGTATTTAAGGTTATAATCTAATCAATTATGTGTTTGCATCATTTTTATTGTATATTTATTGAGTTAATACTAATAAACTGAAAATTCACAAAACGTGGAAAAACGGCAAAATATTGCCTAATTCGATGATATTTTGATTAAATCATATAAAGGAAAAGGGAATGATAAACGTCAAAATATTGCTAAATTCGATGATTTCTCGTACGAAACAAAATGCAAGAAAACTTGCTCAAAATGCAATATTATGCGAAATTCTGAGATTTGAATGCCAAATCACATATCGTGATACTACATGAAATAGTATCGAAATATTGGTAAAAATAAATATATTTACGTAATATCAAACTACATGAAAAACGTGAAAAAAGTCACAATTATACCAAATTTGAGGATTTTAACTTCGAATCATAATGCAAGGTTTCGTATTATTTAGATCCAAGAAAAGACATATGACAATGTTGTTTCCAATACAAATGATAAAAATCAATGTGTTTTCATTAGAATTAACTGAAATGTTCCTGATTTTCCGTTCATATTACCGATGGAAGATGTACACGTAAAACCGCTCTAATCCGGCTGAAACGTCGATATATGCAATAAAAACAGAACTTCTCCCCTTTTCAATATCTTACTCAGTATTTTAAAGAGAAACAAATAGATGATTGTAAATGAAGTATTTAAGGTTATAATCTAATCAATTATGTGTTTGCATCAGTTTTATTGTATATTTATTGAGTTAATACTAATAAACTGAAAATTCACAAAAACGTGGAAAAACGGCAAAATATTGCCTAATTCGATGATATTTTGATTAAATCAGGGAATGATAAACGTCAAAATATTGCTAAATTCGATGATTTCTCGTACGAAACAAAATGCAAGAAAACTTGCTTAAAATGCAATATTATGCGAAATTCTGAGATTTGAAGGCCAAAGCATACATCGTGATACTACATGAAATAGTATCGAAATATTGGTAAAAATGAATATATTTACGTAATATCAAACTACATGAAAAACGTGAAAAAAGTCACTATTATACCAAATTTGAGGATTTTAACTTCGAATCATAAAGCGAGGTTTCGTACTATTTAGATCCATGAAAAGACATATGACAATGTTGTTTCCAATACAATTTATAAAAATCAATGTGTTTTCATTAGAATTAACAAAAATGTTCCTGATTTTCCGTTTATATTACCGATGGAAGATGTACACGCAAAACCGCTCTATTCCGGCTGAAACGTCGATATATGCAATAAAAACCGAACTTCTCCCCTTTTCAATATCTT
This sequence comes from Procambarus clarkii, assembly GCF_040958095.1. Taxonomy (NCBI): domain Eukaryota; kingdom Metazoa; phylum Arthropoda; class Malacostraca; order Decapoda; family Cambaridae; genus Procambarus; species Procambarus clarkii. The sequence continues at coordinate 10,558 of NW_027189438.1, read as the reverse complement.
ACTCAGTATTTTAACGAGAAACAAATAGATGATTGAAAATGAAGTATTTAAGGTTACTATCTAATCAATTATGTGTTTGCATCATTTTTATTGTATATTTAATGAATTAATACTAATAAACTGAAAATTCACAAAAACGTGGAAAAACAGAAAAATATTGCCTAATTCGATGATATTTTGTTTAAATCACATAAAGGAAAAGGGAATGATAAACGTCAAAATATTGCTAAATTCGATGATTTCTCGTACGAAACAAAATGCAAGAAAACTTGCTTAAAATGCAATATTATGCGAAATTCTGAGATTTGAAGGCCAAATCACATATCGTGATACTACATGAAATAGTATCGAAATATTGGTAAAAATGAATATATTTACGTAATATCAAACTACAAGAAAAACGTGAAAAAAGTCACGATTATACCAAATTTGAGGATTTTAACTTCGAATCATAATGCAAGTTTTCGTATTATTTAGATCCAAGAAAAGACATATGACAATGTTGTTTCCAATACAAATGATAAAATTCAATGTGTTTTCATTAGAAATAACTGAAATGTTCCTGATTTTCCGTTCATATTACCGATGGAAGATGTACACGTAAAACCGCTCTAATCCGGCTGAAACGTCGATATATGCAATAAAAACCGAACTTCTCCCCTTTTCAATATCTTACTCAGTATTTTAAAGAGAAACAAATAGATGATTGAAAATGAAGTATTTAAGGTTATAATCTAATCAATTATGTGTTTGCATCATTTTTATTGTATATTTATTGAGTTAATACTAATAAACTGAAAATTCACAAAAACGTGGAAAAACGGCAAAAAATTGCCTAATTCGATGATATTTTGATTAAATCACATAAACGAAAAGGGAATGATAAACGTCAAAATATTGCTAAATTCGATGATTTCTCGTACGAAACAAAATGCAAGAAAACTTGCTTAAAATGCAATATTATGCGAAATTCTGAGATTTGAAGGCCAAATCACATATCGTGATTCTACATGAAATAGTATCGAAATATTGGTAAAATGAATATATTTACGTAATATCAAACTACATGAAAAACGTGAAAAAAGTCACGATTATACCAAATTTGAGGATTTTAACTTCGAATCATAATGCAAGGTTTCGTATTATTTAGATCCATGAAAAGACATATGACAATGTTGTTTCCAATACAAATGATAAAAATCAATGTGTTTTCATTAGAATTAACTGAAATGTTCCTGATTTTCCGTTCATATTACCGATGGAAGATGTACACGTAAAACCGCTATAATCCGGCTGAAACGTCTATATATGCAATAAAAACAGAACTTCTCCCCTTTTCAATATCTTACTCAGTATTTTAAAGAGAAACAAATAGATGATTGTAAATGAAGTATTTAAGGTTATAATCTAATCAATTATGTGTTTGCATCATTTTTATTGTATATTTATTGAGTTAATACTAATAAACTGAAAATTCACAAAAACGTGGAAAAACGGCAAAATATTGCCTAATTCGATGATATTTTGATTAAATCACATAAAGGAAAAGGGAATGATAAACGTCAAAATATTGCTAAATTCGATGATTTCTCGTACGAAACAAAATGCAAGAAAACTTGCTTAAAATGCAATATTATGCGAAATTCTGAGATTTGAATGCCAAATCACATATCGTGATACTACATGAAATAGTATCGAAATATTGGTAAAAATGAATATATTTACGTAATATCAAACTACATGAAAAACGTGAAAAAAGTCACGATTATACCAAATTTGAGGATTTTAACTTCGAATCATAATGCAAGGTTTCGTATTATTTAGATCCAAGAAAAGACATATGACAATGTTGTTTCCAATACAAATGATAAAAATCAATGTGTTTTCATTAGAATTAACTGAAATGTTCCTGATTTTCCGTTCATATTACCGATGGAAGATGTAAACGTAAAACCGCTCTAATCCGGCTGAAATGTCGATATATGCAATAAAAACAGAACTTCTCCCCTTTTCAATATCTTACTCAGTGTTTTAAAGAGAAACAAATAGATGATTGTAAATGAAGTATTTAAGGTTACTATTTAATCAATTATGTGTTTGCATCATTTTTATTGTATATTTAATGAATTAATACTAATAAACTGAAAATTCACAAAAACGTGGAAAAACGGCAAAATATTGCCTAATTCGATGATATTTTGATTAAATCACATAAAGGAAAAGGGAATGAAAACGTCAAAATATTGCTAAATTCGATGATTTCTCGTACGAAACAAAATGCAAGAAAACTTGCTTAAAATGCAATAATATGCGAAATTCTGAGATTTGAATGCCAAATCACATATCGTGATACTACATGAAATAGTATCGAAATATTGGTAAAAATGAATATATTTACGTAATATCAAACTACATGAAAAACGTGAAAAAAGTCACGATTATACCAAATTTGAGGATTTTAACTTCGAATCATAATGCAAGGTTTCGTATTATTTAGATCCAAGAAAAGACATATGACAATGTTGTTTCCAATACAAATGATAAAAATCAATGTGTTTTCATTAGAATTAACTGAAATGTTCCTGATTTTCCGTTCATATTACCGATGGAAGATGTACACTTAAAACCGCTCTAATCCGGCTGAAACGTCGATATATGCAATAAAAACAGAACTTCTCCCCTTTTCAATATCTTACTCAGTATTTTAAAGAGAAACAAATAGATGATTGTAAATGAAGTATTTAAGGTTATAATCTAATCAATTATGTGTTTGCATCATTTTTATTGTATATTTATTGAGTTAATACTAATAAACTGAAAATTCACAAAAACGTGGAAAAACGGCAAAATATTGCCTAATTCGATGATATTTTGATTAAATCACATAAAGGAAAAGGGAATGATAAGCGTCAAAATATTGCTAAATTCGATGATTTCTCGTACGAAACAAAATGCAAGAAAACTTGCTTGAAATGCAATATTATGCGAAATTCTGAGATTTTAATGCCAAATCACATATCGTGATACTACATGAAATAGTATCGAAATATTGGTAAAAATGAATATATTTACGTAATATCAAACTACATGAAAAACGTGAAAAAAGTCACGATTATACCAAATTTGAGGATTTTAACTTCGAATCATAATGCAAGGTTTCGTACTATTTAGATCCATGAAAAGACATATGACAATGTTGTTTCCAATACAATTTATAAAAATCAATGTGTTTTCATTTGAATTAACAAAAATGTTCCTGATTTTCCGTTCATATTACCGATGGAAGATGTACACGTAAAACCGCTCTATTCCGGCTGAAACGTCGATATATGCAATAAAAACCGAACTTCTCCCTTTTTCAATATCTTACTCAGTTTTTTAACGAGAAACAAATAGATGATTGAAAATGAAGTATTTAAGGTTACTATCTAATCAATTATGTGTTTGCATCATTTTTATTGTATATTTAATGAATTAATACTAATAAACTGAAAATTCACAAAAACGTGGAAAAACGGCAAAATATTGCCTAATTCGATGATATTTTGATTAAATCACATAAAGGAAAAGGGAATGATAAACGTCAAAATATTGCTAAATTCGATGATTTCTCGTACGAAACAAAATGCAAGAAAACTTGCTTAAAATGCAATATTATGCGAAATTCTGAGATTTGAATGCCAAATCACATATCGTGATACTACATGAAATAGTATCGAAATATTGGTAAAAATGAATATATTTACGTAATATCAAACTACATGAAAAACGTGAAAAAAGTCACGATTATACCAAATTATAGGATTTTAACTTCGAATCATAATGCAAGGTTTCGTATAATTTAGATCCAAGAAAAGACATATGACAATGTTGTTTCCAATACAAATGATAAAAATCAATGTGTTTTCATTAGAATTAACTGAAATGTTCCTGATTTTCCGTTCATATTACCGATGGAAGATGTACACTTAAAACCGCTCTAATCCGGCTGAAACGTCGATATATGCAATAAAAACAGAACTTCTCCCCTTTTCAATACCTTACTCAGTATTTTAAAGAGAAACAAATAGATGATTGTAAATGAAGTATTTAAGGTTATAATCTAATCAATTATGTGTTTGCATCATTTTTATTGTATATTTATTGAGTTAATACTAATAAACTGAAAATTCACAAAAACGTGGAAAAACGGCAAAATCTTGCCTAATTCGATGATATTTTGATTAAATCACATAAAGGAAAAGGGAATGATAAATATCAAAATATTGCTAAATTCGATGATTTCTCGTACGAAACAAAATGCAAGAAAACTTGCTTAAAATGCAATATTATGCGAAATTCTGAGATTTGAAGGCCAAATCACATATCGTGATACTACATGAAATAGTATCGAAATATTGGTAAAAATGAATATATTTACGTAATATCAAACTACATGAAAAACGTGAAAAAAGTCACTATTATACCAAATTTGAGGATTTTAACTTCGAATCATAAAGCGAGGTTTCGTACTATTTAGATCCATGAAAAGACATATGACAATGTTGTTTCCAATACAAATGATAAAAATCAATGTGTTTTCATTAGAATTAACTGAAATGTTCCTGATTTTCCGTTCATATTACCGATGGAAGATGTACACGTAAAACCGCTCTAATCCGGCTGAAACGTCGATATATGCAATAAAAACAGAACTTCTCCCCTTTTCAATATCTTACTCAGTATTTTAAAGAGAAACAAATAGATGATTGTAAATGAAGTATTTAAGGTTATAATCTAATCAATTATGTGTTTGCATCATTTTTATTGTATATTTAATGAATTAATACTAATAAACTGAAAATTCACAAAAACGTGGAAAAACGGCAAAATATTGCCTAATTCGATGATATTTTGATTAAATCACATAAAGGAAAAGGGAATGATAAACGTCAAAATATTGCGAAATTCGATGATTTCTCGTACGAAACAAAATGCAAGAAAACTTGCTTAAAATGCAATATTATGCGAAATTCTGAGATTTGAATGCCAAATCACATATCGTGATACTACATGAAATAGTATCGAAATATTGGTAAAAATGAATATATTTACGTAATATCAAACTACATGAAAAACGTGAAAAAAGTCACGATTATACCAAATTTGAGGATTTTATCTTCGAATCATAATGCAAGGTTTCGTATTATTTAGATCCAAGAAAAGACATATGACAATGCTGTTTCCAATACAAATGATAAAAATCAATGTGTTTTCATTAGAATTAACTGAAATGTTCCTGATTTTCCGTTCATATTACCGATGGAAGATGTTCACTTAAAACCGCTCTAATCCGGCTGAAACGTCGATATATGCAATAAAAACAGAACTTCTCCCCTTTTCAATATCTTACTCAGTATTTTAAAGAGAAACAAATAGATGATTGTAAATGAAGTATTTAAGGTTATAATCTAATCAATTATGTGTTTGCATCATTTTTATTGTATATTTATTGAGTTAATACTAATAACTGAAAATTCACAAAAACGTGGAAAAACGGCAAAATATTGCCTAATTCGATGATATTTTGATTAAATCACATAAAGGAAAAGGGAATGATAAACATCAAAATATTGCTAAATTCGATGATTTCTCGTACGAAACAAAATGCAAGAAAACTTGCTTAAAATGCAATATTATGCGAAATTCTGAGATTTGAAGGCCAAATCACATATCGTGATACTACATGAAATAGTATCGAAATATTGGTAAAAATGAATATATTTACGTAATATCAAACTACATGAAAAACGTGAAAAAAGTCACGATTATACCAAATTTGAGGATTTTAACTTCGAATCATAATGCAAGGTTTCGTATTATTTAGATCCAAGAAAAGACATATGACAATGTTGTTTCCAATACAAATGATAAAAATCAATGTGTTTTCATTAGAATTAACTGAAATGTTCCTGATTTTCCGTTCATATTACCGATGGAAGATGTACACGTAAAACCGCTCTAATCCGGCTGAAATGTCGATATATGCAATAAAAACAGAACTTCTCCCCTTTTCAATATCTTACTCAGTATTTTAAAGAGAAACAAATAGATGATTGTAAATGAAGTATTTAAGGTTACTATTTAATCAATTATGTGTTTGCATCATTTTTATTGTATATTTAATGAATTAATACTAATAAACTGAAAATTCACAAAAACGTGGAAAAACGGCAAAATATTGCCTAATTCGATGATATTTTGATTAAATCACATAAAGGAAAAGGGATTGATAAACGTCAAAATATTGCTAAATTCGATGATTTCTCATACGAAACAAAATGCAAGAAAACTTGCTTAAAATGCAATATTATGCGAAATTCTGAGATTTGAAGGCCAAAGCATATATCGTGATACTACATGAAATAGTATCGAAATATTGGTAAAAATGAATATATTTACGTAATATCAAACTACATGAAAAACGTGAAAAAAGTCACTATTATACCAAATTTGAGGATTTTAACTTCGAATCATAAAGCGAGGTTTCGTACTATTTAGATCCATGAAAAGACATATGACAATGTTGTTTCCAATACAATTTATAAAAATCAATAAGTTTTCATTAGAATTAACAAAAATGTTCCTGATTTTCCGTTTATATTACCGATGGAAGATGTACACGCAAAACCGCTCTATTCCGGCTGAAACGTCGATATATGCAATAAAAAACCGAACTTCTCCTCTTTTCAATATCTTACTCAGTATTTTAACGAGAAACAAATAGATGATTGAAAATGAAGTATTTAAGGTTACTATCTAATCAATTATGTGTTTGCATCATTTTTATTGTATATTTAATGAATTAATACTAATAAACTGAAAATTCACAAAAACGTGGAAAAACGGCAAAATATTGCCTAATTCGATGATATTTTGATTAAATCACATAAAGGAAAAGGGAATGATAAACGTCAAAATATTGCTAAATTCGATGATTTCTCGTACGAAACAAAATGCAAGAAAACTTGCTTAAAATGCAATATTATGCGAAATTATGAGATTTGAAGGCCAAATCACATATCGTGATACTACATGAAATAGTATCGAAATATTGGTAAAAATGAATATATTTACGTAATATCAAACTACATGAAAAACGTGAAAAAAGTCACGATTATACCAAATTTGAGGATTTTAACTTCGAATCATAATGCAAGGTTTCGTATTATTTAGATCCAAGAAAAGACATATGACAATGTTGTTTCCAATACAAATGATAAAAATCAATGTGTTTTCATTAGAATTAACTGAAATGTTCCTGATTTTCCGTTCATATTACCGATGGAAGATGTACACGTAAAACCGCTCTAATCCGGCTGAAACGTCGATATATGCAATAAAAACAGAACTTCTCCCCTTTTCAATATCTTACTCAGTATTTTAAAGAGAAACAAATAGATGATTGTAAATGAAGTATTTAAGGTTATAATCTAATCAATTATGTGTTTGCATCATTTTTATTGTATATTTATTGAGTTAATACTAATAAACTGAAAATTCACAAAAACGTGGAAAAACGGCAAAATATTGCCTAATTCGATGATATTTTGATTAAATCACATAAAGGAAAAGGGAATGATAAACGTCAAAATATTGCTAAATTCGATGATTTCTCGTACGAAACAAAATGCAAGAAAACTTGCTTAAAATGCAATATTGTGCGAAATTCTGAGATTTGAAGGCCAAATCACATATCGTGATACTACATGAAATAGTATCGAAATATTGGTAAAAATGAATATATTTACGTAATATCAAACTACATGAAAAACGTGAAAAAAGTCACGATTATACCAAATTCGAGGATTTTAACTTCGAATCATAAAGCGAGGTATCGTACTATTTAGATCCATGAAAAGACATATGACAATGTGGTTTCCAATACAAATTATAAAAATCAATGTGTTTTCATTAGAATTAACTAAAATGTTCCTGATTTTCCGTTTATATTACCGATGGAAGATGTACACGCAAAACCGCTCTATTCCGGCTGAAACGTCGATATATGCAATAAAAACCGAATTTCTCCCCTTTTCAATATCTTACTCAGTATTTTAACGAGAAACAAATAGATGATTGAAAATGAAGTATTTAAGGTTACTATCTAATCAATTATGTGTTTGCATCATTTTTATTGTATATTTAATGAATTAATACTAATAAACTGAAAATTCACAAAAACGTGGAAAAACGGCAAAATATTGCCTAATTCGATGATATTTTGATTAAATCACATAAAGGAAAAGGGAATGATAAACGTCAAAATATTGCTAAATTCGATGATTTCTCGTACGAAACAAAATGCAAGAAAACTTGCTTAAAATGCAATATTATGCGAAATTCTGAGATTTGAAGGCCAAATCACATATCGTGATACTACATGAAATAGTATCGAAATATTGGTAAAAATGAATATATTTACGTAATATCAAACTACATGAAAAACGTGAAAAAAGTCACTATTATACCAAATTTGAGGATTTTAACTTCGAATCATAATGCAAGGTTTCGTATTATTTAGATCCAAGAAAAGACATATGACAATGTTGTTTCCAATACAAATGATAAAAATCAATGTGTTTTCATTAGAATTAACTGAAATGTTCCTGATTTTCCGTTCATATTACCGATGGAAGATGTACACGTAAAACCGCTCTAATCCGGCTGAAATGTCGATATATGCAATAAAAACAGAACTTCTCCCCTTTTCAATATCTTACTCAGTATTTTAAAGAGAAACAAATAGATGATTGTAAATGAAGTATTTAAGGTTACTATTTAATCAATTATGTGTTTGCATCATTTTTATTGTATATTTAATGAATTAATACTAATAAACTGAAAATTCACAAAAACGTGGAAAAAACGGCAAAATATTGCCTAATTCGATGATATTTTAATTAAATCACATAAAGGAAAAGGGAATGATAAACGTCAAAATATTGCTAAATTCGATGATTTCTCATACGAAACAAAATGCAAGAAAACTTGCTTAAAATGCAATATTATGCGAAATTCTGAGATTTGAAGGCCAAAGCATATATCGTGATACTACATGAAATAGTATCGAAATATTGGTAAAAATGAATATATTTACGTAATATCAAACTACATGAAAAACGTGAAAAAAGTCACTATTATACCAAATTTGAGGATTTTAACTTCGAATCATAAAGCGAGGTTTCGTACTATTTAGATCCATGAAAAGACATATGACAATGTTGTTTCCAATACAATTTATAAAAATCAATGTGTTTTCATTAGAATTAACAAAAATGTTCCTGATTTTCCGTTTATATTACCGATGGAAGATGTACACGCAAAACCGCTCTATTCCGGCTGAAACGTCGATATATGCAATAAAAACCGAACTTCTCCTCTTTTCAATATCTTACTCAGTATTTTAACGAGAAACAAATAGATGATTGAAAATGAAGTATTTAAGGTTACTATCTAATCAATTATGTGTTTGCATCATTTTTATTGTATATTTAATGAATTAATACTAATAAACTGAAAATTCACAAAAACGTGGAAAAAACAGAAAAATATTGCCTAATTCGATGATATTTTGATTAAATCACATAAAGGAAAAGGGAATGATAAACGTCAAAATATTGCTAAATTCGATGATTTCTCGTACGAAACAAAATGCAAGAAAACTTGCTTAAAATGCAATATTATGCGAAATTCTGAGATTTGAATGCCAAATCACATATCGTGATACTACATGAAATAGTATCGAAATATTGGTAAAAATGAATATATTTACGTAATATCAAACTACATGAAAAACGTGAAAAAAGTCACGATTATACCAAATTTGAGGATTTTAACTTCGAATCATAATGCAAGGTTTCGTATTATTTAGATCCAAGAAAAGACATATGACAATGTTGTTTCCAATACAAATGATAAAAATCAATGTGTTTTCATTGAATTAACTGAAATGTTCCTGATTTTCCGTTCATATTACCGATGGAAGATGTACACGTAAAACCGCTCTAATCCGGCTGAAACGTCGATATATGCAATAAAAACAGAACTTCTCCCCTTTTCAATATCTTACTCAGTATTTTAAAGAGAAACAAATAGATGATTGTAAATGAAGTATTTAAGGTTATAATCTAATCAATTATGTGTTTGCATCATTTTTATTGTATATTTATTGAGTTAATACTAATAAACTGAAAATTCACAAAAACGTGGAAAAACGGCAAAATATTGCCTAATTCGATGATATTTTGATTAAATCACATAAAGGAAAAGGGAGTGATAAACGTCAAAATATTGCTAAATTCGATGATTTCTCGTACGAAACAAAATGCAAGAAAACTTGCTTAAAATGCAATATTATGCGAAATTATGAGATTGAAGGCCAAATCACATATCGTGATACTACATGAAATAGTATCGAAATATTGGTAAAAATGAATATATTTACGTAATATCAAACTACATGAAAAACGTGAAAAAAGTCACTATTATACCAAATTTGAGGATTTTAACTTCGAAT
>NW_027189437.1:182500-197189 GCF_040958095.1 Procambarus clarkii | reverse complement strand
AGAGGTGTGTGGTAGTGTTGTGGGGTTGTGTGGTTGTGTAGTTGAGTGTGTGGTAGTGTGGTGGGGTTGTGTGGCAGTGTGGTGGGGTGTGTGGTAGTGTGAAGGGGTGTGTGGTAGTATAGAGGGGTTGTGTATTAATGTGGTGGGGAGTGTGGTAGTGTGGTGGGGTGTATTGTAGTGTGGTGGGGTGTGTTATAGTGTGGTGTGGATGTGTGATAGTGTTGTGGTGTAGTGTGGTGACGTTGATTGGTAGTTTTGTGAGGCTGTGTGGTTGTGTATGGGGTATGTGGTATTGTGGTGGGGTGTGTGGTAGTGTGGTGGGGTGTGTGGTAATAGATGGGGTGTGTGTAGTGTTCTGGGGTGTGTGGTAATGCTGTGGGGTGTGTGGTAGTGTCGTGGGGTGTTTAGTAGTGTGGTGGGGGTGTGTGTTAGTGTGGTCGGGTCGTGGGGTTGTTTGGTGGAGTGTGTGGGAGCGTAGTGGAGTTGTGTGGTAGTGTGGTGGGGTGTGTGGTAGTGGGGTGGGGTTGTGTGGTTGGGTTTGTGGTAGTGAGGTGGTGTGTGTGGTAGTTTGATGGGGGTGTGTGTTAGAGAGGTGTGGTGTGTGGTAGTATGGTGGGGTGTGTGGTAGTGTGGTGGGGTGTGTGGTAGTGTAGTGGGGAGTATGGTAGTGGGGGGTGTGGTGGTGTGCTGGGGTTGTGTGATAGTGTGGTGGGGTGTTTGGTAATGTGGTGGGGTGTGTGGTACTGTAGTGGTGTGTGTGTGTAGTGTTCTGGGGTGTGTGGTACTGTTGTGGGGTTGTGTTTACTAGTTGTGTTTTTTACGGGGGTTGAGCTTTGCTCTTTCGGCCCGCCTCTCAACTGTCAATCAACTGTTTACTAACTACTTTTTTTTTTTTTTTTCCCCACACCACACACACACACACACCCCAGGAAGCAGCCCGTGACAGCTGACTAACTCCCAGGTACCTATTTACTGCTAGGTAACAGGGGCATCCAGGGTGAAAGAAACTTTGCCCATTTGTTTCTGCCTCGTGCGGGAATCGAATCCGCGCCACAGAATTACGAATCCTGTGCGCTATCCACCAGGCTACGAGGCCCCCAGTGTGGTGGTAGTGTGGTGAGGTGCGTTGTAGTGTGGTAGGGTTTGTGGTAGTGTGGTTGGGTGTGTGGTAGTGTTCTGGGGTATGTGGTAGTGTGGTGGGGTGTGTTGTAGTGTTGTGGGATGTGTGGTACTGTGGTGGGGTGTGTGGTAGTGAGGTCTGGTCGTGTGTTAATGTGGTAGGGTGTGTTTTGGTGTGGTGGGGGTTGTGTGGTAGTGTGGTTGGTTGTGTGGTAGTGTGGTGAGGTGTGTGTAGTGTTCTGGGGGTGTGTGGTAGTGTGGAGGGGTGTGTATTTGTGTAGTGAGATGTGAGAGAGTGTGGTGGGGTGTTTGGTAGTGTGGTGGGATGTGTGGTATTGTGGTGGGGTGTGTGGTAGTATGATGGGGTGTGTGGTAGTGTGGCGGGGTGTGTAGTAATGTGGTGGGGTGTGTGGTAGTGTGGTGGGGTTGTGTGGCAGTGTGGTGGGGTGTGTGGCAGTGTTGTGGGGTGTGTGGAAGTGTGGTGGGGTGTATGGTAGTGTGGTGGGGTGTTTGGTAGTGTGGTGGGGTGTGTGGTAGTGTGGTGGGATGTGTCGTAGTGTGGTAGTGGGGGGTGTGGTAGTGTGTTGGGGTGTGTGGTAGAGTGGTGGGGTGTGTGGTAGTGTGGTGGGAATGTGTGGTAATATGGTGGGGTGTTTGATAGTGTGGTGGGGTGTATGGTAGTGTGGTAGGGATGTGGTAGTGTGGTAGGGATGTGGTAGTGTGGTGGGGTGTGTGGTAGTGTGGTGGGATGTATGGTAAAGTGAAGGGGTGTGTGGTAGTGTGGTTGGGTGTATGGTAGTGTGGTGGGGTTGTGTAGTAGTGTAGTGGGGTATGTGGTACTGTGGTGGGGTGTGTGGTAGTGTGGTCGTGTTGTGTGGTAGTGTGGTGAGGTTGTGTGGCAGTGTGTTGGGGTGTGTGGTAGTGTGAAGGGGTGTGTGGTAGTGCGCTGGGGTTGTGTGGTAGTGTGGTGGGGGTGTATGATAGTGTGGTGGGGTGTGTAGTGGTGTGGTGTGGTTGTGTGGTAGTGTGGTGGAGTGTGTGGTAGTGTGGAGGGGTGTGTGGTAGTGTGGTGGGGTTGTGTAGTATTGTGGTGGGGTGTGTGGTAGTGTGGTGTGGTGTGTTGTAGTGTGGTGGGGTGTGTTGTAGTGTGGTGTGGATGTGTGGTAGTGTTGTGGTGTTGTGGGGTAGTGTGGCGGGGTGTGTGGTTGTGTGGTGGGGTGTGTGGTTGTGTGGTGGGGTTTGTGGTAGTGTTATGGGGTGAGTGGTAGTATGGTGGGGTTGTGTGGCAGTGTTGTGAGGTTGTGTTGTAGTGTATGGGGTGTGTGGTAGTGGATTGGGGTGTGTTTAGTGTTCTGGGGTGTGTGGTAATGCTGTGGGGTGTGTGGTAGTGTGGTGGGGTGTGTGGTAATGTGGTAGAGTGGTGGGGTGTGTGGTTGTGTGGTGGGGTGTGTGGTAGTGTGGAGGGAATGTGTGGAAGTCTTGTGGGGTGTTTGGTAGTGTGGAAAGGTTGATTGGTTGTGTGGTGCGATGTGTGGTAGTGTGGTAGGGTGTGTAGTATTGATGGTGGAATTTTGTAGTATTGTGGTGGGGTTGTGTAGTATTGTAGTGGAGTGTTTGGTAGTTTGGTGGGGTGTATGGTAGTGTGGTGGGGGTGTGGTAGTTTGGTGGGGTTGTGTAGTATTGTGATGGGGTGTGTGTGGTAGTGTGGTGGGGTGTGTGGTAGTGTGGGAGGTGTGTGTGGTAGTGTGGAGGGGTGTGTGGTAGTGTGGAGGGGTGTGTGGTAGTGTAGTTGGGTGTATGGTAGTGTGGTGGGGTTGTGTAGTAGTGTGGTGGGGTGTGTAGTTGTGTGGTGGGGAGTGTGGTAGTGTGGTGGTGTTGTGTGGTAGAATACTGAAGTTGTGTGGCAGTGTCTTGGGGTGTGTGGTAGTGTGAGGGGGTGTGTGGTAGTACGGTGGGGTTGTGTGGTAGTGTGGTGGGGTGTGTGGTATTGTGGTGGGGGTTGTGTGGCAGTGTTTTGGGGTGTGTGGTAGTGTGAAGGGGTTTGGGGTAGTGTGATGGGGCTGTGTGGCAGTGTAGTGGTGTGTGTGGTAGTGTGGTGGGGTTGTGTGGCAGTGTGTTGGGGTGTGTGGTAGTGTGAAGGGGTGTGTTGTAGTGTGGTGGGGTTGTGTATTAATGTGGTGGGGTGTGTGGTAGTGTGGTGGGGTGTGTTGTAGTGGCGTGGGGTGTGTTATAGTGTGGTGTGTATGTGTGATAGTGTTGTGGTGTAGTGTGGTGAGGTTGATTGGTAGTTTTGTGGGGCTGTGTGGTTGTGTATTTGGTGTGTGGTATTGTGGTGGTGTGTGTGGTAGTGTGGTGGGGTGTGTGGTAGTAGTTGGGGTGTGTGTAGTGTTCTGGGGTGTGTGGTAATGCTGTGGGGTGTGTGGTAGTGTCGTGGGGTGTTTAGTAGTGTGGTGGGGGTGTGTGGTAGTGTCGTGGGGTGTTTAGTAGTGTGGTGGGGGTGTGTGTTAGTGTGGTCGGGTCGTGGGGTTGTTTGGTGGAGTGTGTGGGAGCGTAGTGGGGTTGTGTAGTAGTGAGGTGGGGTGTGTGGTAGTGTGGTGGGGTTGTGTGGTTGGGTTTGTGGTAGTGAGGTGGGGTGTGTGGTAGTTTGATGGGGTTGTGTGGTAGTGAAGTGGGGTGTGTGGTAGTATGGTGGGGTGTGTGGTAGTGTGGTGGGGTGTGTGGTAGTGTAGTGGGGAGTATGGTAGTGGGGGTTGTGTGGTATTGTGGTGGGGTGTTTGGTAATGTGGTGGGGTTGTGTGGTAGTGTGGTGGGGTACGTTGTAGGATGGTAGGGTGTGTGGTAGTGTGGTTGGGTGTGTGGTAGTGTTCTGGGGTGTGTGGTAGTGTGGTGGGGTGTGTTGTAGTGTTGTGGGATGTGTGGTAGTGTGGTGGGGTGTGTGGTAGTGTGGTGGACTTGTGTGGTAGTGATGTCGGGATTGTGGTAGTGTGGTGGGGGTTGTGTGGTAGTGTGGTTGGTTGTGTGGTAGTGTGGTGAGGTGTGTGTAGTGTTCTGGGGTGTGCGGTAGTGTGGAAGGGTGTGTAGTTGTGTAGTGAGATGTGAGAGAGTGTTGTGGGGTGTTTGGTAGTGTGGTGGGATGTGTGGTATTGTGGCGGGGTGTGTGGTAGTGTAATGGGGTGTGTGGTAGTGTGGCGGGGTGTGTAGTAATGTGGTGGGGTGTGTGGTAGTGTGGTGGGGTTGTGTGGTAGTGTGGTGGGGTGTGTGGCAGTGTTGTGGGGTGTGTGGTAGTGTGGTGGGTTGTAAGGTAGTGTGGTGGGGTGTTTGGTAGTGTGGTGGGGTGTGTGGTAGTGTGGTGGGATGTGTCGTAGTGTGGTAGTGGGGGGTGTGGTAGTGTGATGAGGTTGTGTGGTAGTCGGTTGTGTGAGGGAGTCGGTCGGCCGAGCGGACAGCACGCTGGTCTTGTGATCCTGTGGTCCTGGGTTCGATCCCAGGCGCCGGCGAGAAACAATGCGCAGAGTTTCTTTCACCCTATGCCCCTGTTACCTAGCAGTAAAATAGGTAAATAGGTACCTGGGTGTTGGTCAGCTGTCACGGGCTTATTCCTGGGGGTGGAGGCCTGATCGAGGACTGGGCCGCGGTGACACTGAAAAACAAAAACCCCGAAATCATCTCAAGATAACCTGAAGAAGATAGTATGATGGGGGGGGGTGTGTTAGTGTGGTGGGGTGTGTGGTAGTGGGGTTGTGTGGTAGTGTTGTTGGATGTGTCGTAGTGTGGTGGGGAGTGTGGTAGTGGGGGGTGTGGTAGTGTAGTGGGGTGTGTGTGGTAGTGTGGTGGGGTTGTGTGTCAGTGTCATGGGGTGTGTGGTAGTGTGTGTGGTAGTGTGGGGCTGGTAGTGTGATGGGATTTTGGTAGTGTGGTGGGATGTGTGGTAGTGTGGTGAGGTGTGTGTGTATTGTTCTGGGGTATGTGGTAGTCTGGTGGGGTGTGTAGTAGTGTGGTGGGGTGTTTGGTAGTGTGGTGGGGTTTGTGGGAGTGTGGTGGGTTGTGTGGTAGTGTGGTGGGGTGTTTGGTAGTGTGGTGGGGTGTGTGATTGTGGGGTAGGGTTGATTGGTTTTGTTGTGGGGTATGTGGTAGGGTGTGTGGTAGTGTGGTGGGGTTGTGTGGTAGTGTGGTGGGGTTGTGTAGTATTGTGGTGGACTGTGTGGTAGTGTGGTGTTATTTATGGTAGTTTGGTGGGGTGCGTGGTAGTGTTGTTGGGTGTTTGGTAGTGTGGTGTGGTTGTGAAGTATTATGGTGGGGTGTGTGGTAGTGTGGTGGGTGTGTGGTAACGTGGGGTTGTGTAGTATTGTGATAGTGTGTGTGTGGTATTGTGGGGGGGGTAGTGTGATGGGGTGTGTGGTAGTGTGGTGGTGATGTGTGGTAGTCTGGTGAGGTTGTGTGGCAGAGTGGTGGGGTGTATGGTAGTGTAGTGGGATGTGTGGTAGTGTGTTGGGGTGTGTGGTAGTGTGGAGGGGTGTGTGGTAGTGTGGTGGGGTGTGTTGTAGTGTGGTGGGTGAGTTGTAGTTCGGTGGGGCGTGTGGTAGTATGATGGGGTTGTGTGGTAGTGTGGTGGGGTGTGTGGTAGTGTGGTGGGGTGTGTTGTAGAGTGGTGGGGATGTGTGGAAGTGTTGTGGGGTTGTGGGGTTGTGTGGTAACGTGGTGGGGTGTGTGGTAATGTGGTGGTGTTTGTTGTAGTGTGGTAGTGTGGTGGGGTGTTTGTAGTGTTCTGGGGTGTATGGTAATGTTGTGGGGTGCGTGGTAGTGTGGTGGGGTGTGTGGTAGTGTGGTGGGGTGTGTTGTAGTGTGGTGGGGATGTGTGGAAGTGTTGTGGGGTTGTGTGGTAACGTGGTGGGGTGTGTGGTATTGTGGTGGTGTTCGTTGTAGTGTGGTAGGATGTGTGGTAGTGTGGTGGGGTGTTTGTAGTGTTCTGGGGTGTATGGTAATGTTGTGGGGTGCGTGGTAGTGTGGTGGGGTGTGTGGTAGTGTGGTGGGGTATGTGGTAGTGTGGTGGGATGTGTGGGAGTGTGGAGAGTGTGTGTGGTAGTGTGGTGGGTTCGTGTGGTAGAGTGGTGGTAGTGTGGTGGGATGTGTGGGAGTGTGGTGAGTGTGTGTGGTAGTGTGGTGGGTTCGTGTGGTAGAGTGGTGGGGTGTGTGGTAGTGTGGTTAGGTGTGTGGTAGTGTGGTGGGGAGTGTGCTCGCCTAGTTGTACTCACCTAGTTGTGCTTGCGGGGGTTGAGCTCTGGCTCTTTGGTCCCGCCTCTCAACTGTCAATCAACAGGTGTACAGATTCCTGAGCCTATTGGGCTCTATCATATCTACACTTGAAACTGTGTATGGAGTCAGCCTCCACCACATCACTTCCTAATGCATTCCATTTGTCAACCACTCTGACTTTAAAAAAGTTCTTTCTAATATCTCTGTGGCTCATTTGGGCGCTCAAATTCCACCTGTGTCCCCGTGTGCGTGTGCCCCTTGTGGTAAATAGCCTGTCTTTATCTACCTTATCAATTCCCTTGAGAATCTTGAATGTGGTTATCATGTCCCCCCTAACTCTTCTGTCTTCCAGCGAAGTGAGGTTTAATTCCCGTAGGTTCTCCTCGTAGCTCATACCTCTCAGCTCGGGTACTAGTCTGGTGGCAAATCTTTGAACCTTTTCCAGTTTAGTCTTATCCTTGACTAGATATGGACTCCATGCTGGGGCTGCATACTCCAGGATTGGCCTGGCATATGTGGTATTGTTACGGACCCGAGCCCAGCGTCCTAGCACGGAGCAGTGACGACAGCGCCATCTGCCGGTCAGCTCCCAAAAACCCCTCCAAATGGACGACGCCATCTAGCGAGGGCGGGATATACCGGCCACAGGGGCTGGTTTCCCGTCCTAATCAGCTCGTAACATAGCCGCTGCTGACCTCTGGTGAGGTGACGCTTAGACAGCAAAGCCATCTATGGAGTGGATAGGTGGGCGTTTGTGTCTAAGCCTGTAAGTGAGGTGCCCTAGAGTGTAACCAGTACTAATGACGTGTCTGATTACAGAGTCGACCTGGGACTGCTGAATCGGACGGTGGATGAGTCTACCCAAGGCAGCCGTAGAATCTCCACGCATTTGCTGCAGAAGCTGTGAGTCACCCCCCGGATGAACACTGTTGTGTTATCCTGCCTGTGAGGTGGCAGAACCAGGGATTGTCGTACCCGGGGCTGACTGGCGGAGAAGACTAGCCACTGAGGTGTTGTGGTGAGGAGAGTGATTTGTGGAATCACATGAGGCTCCTGCCTAGGGCTCGCAACCCTAGTATCGGTCGTGGAGTGACCTATGCAGCGTAGCTGATTGGAACCTGTCAGCTACAGGCTGGATTTGTGGTTGAAGGCCTCCACGACGGTGCACCCAGTGGGACCGTGATTTGGCTAACCTGTGGCCGGGGTAGACTCGTCTAGAGAATCTACGGATTCATCGTGAGGCCACAAGAAGAGGACCAAGGGCTAAGCATCGTTGAGCACCGTGGAATACTCCAAGTCTTCAGAGGAAGACCATATTGTACATTATAGTGTTTATACCCCCTGTGTGATAATTTATATATTTATTTATTGGTGATGGTAATTATATATTTAATTTAGCGAATTTGTATCCCTTCCCCTTTAATTTACTTGCGTTACGGAACACACCCCTTGAAAGCCACTACTAGCTTGGGGCCGGATACCCTAACTCTAATAACATCAGAGAAAGAACCCAGTTGCGACCCAATAGGGCCGTAACAGGTATACAAAGTTCTGAATGATTATTTACACAAATTTCTGAATGCCGTTCGTATGTTGGCCAGCCTGGCATATGCCGCTGATGTTATCCTCTTGATATGTGCTGCAGGAGACAGGTCTGGCGTGATATCAACTCCCAAGTCTTTTTCTTTTTCTGACTCCTGAAGAATTTCCTCTCCCAGATAATACCTTGTATTTGGCCTCCTGCTCCCTGCACCTATCTTCATTATATTACATTTGGTTGGGTTAAACTCTAACAACCTCTTGTTCGACCATTCCTGCAGTTTGTCTAGGTCTTCTTGAAGCCTCAAACAGTCCTCTTCTGCCTTAATCCTTCTCATAATTTTGGCATCGTCCGCAAACATAGAGAGAAATGAATCTATACCCTCCGGGAAATCATTTACATATATCAGAAACAAGATTGGACCGAGTACAGAGCCCTGTGGGACTCCACTGGTGACCACGCAAATCGGAGGTCTCGCCCCTCACCGTAACTCTCTGCTTCCTATTGCTTAGGTACTCCCTTATCCACTGGAGCACCTTACCAGCTACACCTTCCTGTCTCTCTAGCTTATGTACCAGCCTCTTATGCGGTACCGTGTCAACGGCTTTCCGACAATCCAATAAAATGCAGTCTGCCCAGCCCTCTCTTTCTTGCTTAATCTGTGTTACCTGGTCATAGAATTCTATTAAGCCAGTCAGGCAAGATTTACCCTCCCTGAACCCATGTTGTCGAATTGTCACAAAGTCCCTTCTCTCCAGATGTGCTACCAGATTTTTTCTCACGATCTTCTCCATCACCTTACATGGTATACAAGTTAAGGACACTTTCCTGTAGTTCAGTGCCTCTTGCCTGTCGCCCTTTTTGTATATTGGGACCACATTCGCCGTTTTCCATATTTCTGGTAGGTCTCCCGTCTCTAGTGACCTACTCTACACTATGGAGAATGGCAAGCAAAGTGCCTCTGCACACTCTTTCAGTTCCCATGGCGAGATCCCGTCTGGACCAACAGCCTTTCTAACATCCAGGTCCAGCAGGTGTCTCTTGACCTCCTCTCTCGTAATTTAAAACTCTTTCAAGGCTGCCTGGTTTACTTCCCTTTCTCCTAGCACAGTGACCTCACCTTGTTTTGTTGTGAAGACCTCTTGGAACCTCTTGTTGAGTTCATCACACACCTCTTTGTCATTCTCTGTATACCTGTCCTCGCCTGTTCTAAGTTTCACTACCTGTTCTTTCACTGTTGTTTTCCTTCTGATGTGACTGTGGAGTAGCTTTGGTTCGGTCTTGGCTTTGTTTGCTATATCATTTTCATAACTTTTCTCTGCTCCTCTTCTCACCCTGACATACTCATTCCTGGTTCTCTGGTATCTCTCTCTGCTTTCTGGTGTTCTGTTATTCCGGAAGTTCCTCCACGCCCTTTTGTTCAGTACCTTTGCTTCCATACATGCCCTATTATACCATGGATTCTTCTTTTACTTCTCCGATTTTTCCTTTTGGGCCGGGATGTATCTGCTTACTGCCTCCTAACATTTTTGGGTGACATAGTCCATCATATCTTGTACAGACTTAGCTCTGAGGTCTGTGTCCCAAGGTATTTCCCTTAGGAAGTGTAATATGATCCCAGGTAGCCGAAAAACGAGTCTCCCCTTTGAGAATTATTCTATCAAGCCTGACCTAACCAGAAGGTCTAAGAAATATAGAGGTGATAACACATATGTAAAATAACTGGTTGGATATGATGAACAATTTAATATTATGGGCAGTGTAGAAGAAAATAGATAAATGACTGGTTGGCAGATGTGGACATTTTGCTGGAGGCGTGAGGCTCGCTTCTGGAGGAGCTTTGACCTCACTTGAGGCCAGACATCGCAGGGGGAAAGCCGCGCTCCGTTGAGCTCCCGTCAGAAGGGAACCCCTAGTGATGTATCTCCAAGAGAAGAGAAGTGTGTAGACGTGCCAGCTGTGGAACTGAGCTGGGAACGTTGTGGTCTCAAGTCCTGGTCGAAGAGGAGAGTATTAAACCGCCCAGAAACATTATTGTGGGCCATGGAAGCGCCCTGACCAAGCTTCGTCAGAGGGAGGAGCGCCCTCGACTAGACAATCTGTAGTAAGCACGATATAAGCCAGTTCATAGTGATTGCTTGTAGTTGGTCGTGTGCCCAGCGACAGTAGCAATGTTTATTGATAAGTTAGGCATGTTTTGGTGAGGCAGAAAGCCTAAAATAAGAGAGTGGAGAGGGAGGAACACGGAGCGACGTCCGTCCCCTCTGAGCACTGGCAGGTAACTGACGGAGCTCGGCTCCTGACGGTGGAAGACCCTCCCAGGGACCGCCGCCGGGCGAGGTGGAGTATGGACCCGCCCAAAACGGGGGAGTCCACTCTCACTGTATGTAGAGGACAGATAGAGGTTTGAGGCAAACATATTGTGTGATTATTTTTGTTTATGTGTTAAAGGGGAAACATTTTTATTGGAGTGTCGATGGGTTGCACGTTTGTCTTTGGGGAAGAAGTTGTTGAGAACTTCGAAGCCAGCCCAGATGAAGTAATTGACGAGACTCCAAGGTAGTGGAGCAGAGGACCTCGAGCTGTGAGAAGCAGTGAAGAGGAGTGTCACGTGCTTCTGTAGAGGTGGTGAAGCACCATAGTTGCTCGAGGGAACTTCATGGTGTAGCAGTCAAGAGAGCTGTGGAGGACCCTAGCAGAAGGGTGAAGCACCTTAGTTGCTCAAGGAAACTTCATGATAGCAGCCTGGAGGAGCTGCAGAGGATCCTGGTAGTGAAGCCTGGAAGAACCTGAAGATATCAGGGTAGTGAACTTCCAGAGGTGAAAGGGAAGTTCTGGTGGATTACTTGTAGGGAGCTGATAGTGTTTGGTTGTCATTAGCGTGCATGAAGCAGTGAGAGGTGAGTGATTGTTGGCATTCTTATGTCAAGGAGTGTTTTATACTGAAGTTTAGAGTTTCAGTCGTAGGCTGGATTACCTACAGATGTATGTGTTCTAGGACTGATAGGGTGATTGATTGATCATTGCGGTGTATCAAGGAACATTTATGCTGATATATGTTATTGCATTCACGTGCTAATTTTCATTGTACACATTTATATATATATATATATATATATATATATATATATATATATATATATATATATATATTTCTCTTGTTGATAGTGCAACAGTGTATGTATACTTGATCTACTTGAGGAGGTTGATGGTATCAGGTGGTGAATCAGAAGATAGAATACCACTTGGTAAACTGATAATAGAGTTCTGATGGTGTTGGAGAGCAACCTGATTGTAATATTATAGAGTATAGGATTCATTATTATTATATGTGTGTATGTATCGTGTATGTGCTTTGTCCAGTAAATGTATGCCAATTTGCTGGTGTTTGCCCTTGTCCTAGTGAGGCTTCCCAGGAGGTAGTAAAGAAGGAGAGAGAGAAAGAACCAAGAACCACTGCTGTGGACAGGGTAGAAGGTAATACTAATAAGTCAAAGGGGGATTGAGGAGATCATATCACCTAAGGAGAGAGTGGGGAGTCACAGCGGCTCGAGTGGGTGTGTGCACGTGACAACGAGGCTAAGTGTTGGAGCCGCATCCCCTAAATGTGTGACGTTGAGCCCCTCTCCAAGGGCCAGAAGCGCCTAGTGTGATCTCCTAGCGAGGTATAAGCACTCTATCGAGTTGTGGGTTGGGTTGTCTGCAAAGGAGGAACAACACCACCAACACACAAGACTATAATAAATGCTTCTCATCTCCTCATAATTTCCCTTTCGGTATGCCAGCGTTTTGTTTCCTAGTTCTTTTTTGGGGGGGATAATTCCTAGCTCTACCAGGTACTCAAAGTTCAATACACTGTGATCACTCATTCCCAAGGGCGCTTCCATCTTGACTTCCCTTATATCCAACTCATTTAGGGTAAATATCAGATCAAGCATTGCTGGTTCATCCTCTCCTCTCATTCTTGTTAGATCCTTGATGTGCTGGCTTAGAAAGTTTCTTGTTGCCACGTCCAGCAGCTTAGCTCTCCATGTTTCTGGTCCTCCATGCGGGTCTCTGTTCTCCCAATCTATCTTCCCATGGTTGAAGTCTCCCATGATTAGTAGTCCAGATCCATTCCTGCTAGCAACAAAAGCTGCTCTCTCCATTATGTTAATGGTGGCCATATTGTTTCTATCATATTCCTGTCTGGGTCTTCTGTCATTTGGTGGCGGATTATATATGACTACGACTATAATTTTTTGCCCTCCAGTTGTTATTGTTCCTATTATGTAGTCACTGAAACCTTCACATCCCTGAACAATCAACTCCTCGAAATCCCAGCCTTTTCTTACCAGCAGAGCTACACCACCCCCACCTCTTCCTTCTCTCTCTTTCCTCATAACATAATAGTCCTGTGGGAACACTGCATTTGTTATTGTTTTCGTCAGCTTTGTTTCTGTGAGAGCTATTATGTCTGGGTTTTCCTCTAGTACCCATTCTCCAAGTTCATTTGCTTTATTTGTAATACCATCTATGTTAGTGTACATTGCCTTGAGGCTCACTTTCTTCTGTCCCTTCTCAAGTCTCCTCCTTGGTGAATGTTCTGCTGGTGGAGGAAGCTGTGCCATGGGTGTGAGGATTTGTGAGGTGGATACCAGGGTTGCAGAGGATACTGGGATGAGGGGTGGGGGGTCAAGTGAAGGGGGAAGGACAGGGAGGGTATGGAGTGAATGGGGCGGGAGGACAGGAAGGAAAGGGGGTTTTCTGTGCAGAGGAGGGTGGTGGGGTTGCCCTCCCCGCTGGTGTTACTGGGTAGCTGGTTGTGGGTTCCCCCCTCGCCTCTGGGGGTGATGTGTTGGGAGCTGTGGTTTCCTGGTTTTCCCCTCTCGCTCTGCGCATCTTCCTTGCTTCTGCCGCCATGGCCCTCTCCTCCCTCGTCATGTCCCTCTGGAGGAATACTTTTTTTAATTCCCCCACATGTTGCAGGTAGCTTTTCTTTGTTAGAATCGTGTCCTTTGTGTTCTCGTTTGCAAACACTATCTTTAACACACGGTCTCGGTCTTTTTTGTACCAGCCTAACCTGAAAACCTTCTCAATGCTATGCTCAGGCCCTTCCATGTCTAGTGCCTTCAGTATTTCATTTACTGCTGCTTTGTCCTTATCATTCCACTCTTTCCTATTAGAGCCTTCCTGCTCTTTAATACCTACAGCTACCACTGCTCTTTTCCTTTCCAGCAGCTGGCTAGTGGAGCGTGCCGCTTCCTGTGAGGTGGCTGCTTTCATGGCTACCTCCATCACTGCAGACATTACTTCAGAGTTTTTTTTTTTTAGCATTTCTGCAAATGTTGCTTTTAATGTGGCATTCTCTTCCAAAGTACTATTACAACCTTCTCCCTGGGTGGTTATCTGAGTCTCAGCATCGATACTGTTCTCTTTGAGGGCTCTAATCTCCTTCTTTGCTGCTGTCAGCTCTCTTTTTAGGTTGCTTATTTCATTCTTCATTTCCTGCATCTCACTCTTGATGTCCTCCAGAAACTGGGTGAACATTTCCTTCATTTCGTCGCCTGAACTTTTCCCTGTTCCCCTGTTGCTTCTGGCTGTCATGCTTAACGCTGTTCCTAGTTGTGCCATGATAGGATTCGTCAGAAGGGCAAAGTGGAGTGGGGGAGAGAGAGATAGGGAGAGAGGGAGAGAGAGAGAGAGAGAGAGAGAGAGAGAGAGAGAGAGAGAGAGAGAGAGAGAGAGAGAGAGAGAGAGAGAGAGAGAGAGAGAGAGAGAGAGAGAGAGAGAGAGAGAGAGAGAGAGAGAGAGAGATAAAGAGAGAGATAGAGAGAGAGAGAGGGAGGGAGGGAGAGAGATAAAGAGAGAGGGAGGGAGAGAGAGAGAGAGAGAGAGAGAGAGAGAGAGAGAGAGAGAGAGAGAGAGAGAGAGAGAGAGAGAGAGAGAGAGAGAGAGAGAGAGGAGAGAGAGGAGAAAGTGGGAGAGAGAGAGAGAGAGGAGAGAGAGGAGAAAGTGGGAGAGAGAGAGAGAGAGGAGAGAGAGGGGGAGAGTATGTGTAAGGGGGATGCGGGGGACTCGGGGGTGGGGGGGCGGTGGTGGCGACCAGGTGAGGTCAGGTCAGGTCAGATGGGGGGTAAGAGAGGAGGTGGAGTATAGTAGGGGCTTGGCTCTTTCCACAAAAGGTGTTAATCCTTTCTTCCCTGACTGAACAGTTGTGTGTGCGTTTTTGCGTGTGCGTGCGTGCGCGTGCGTGCGTGTGTGCATGTGTTATGAGTCCCCTTAAGCGTTACCTCTACCTAAATGAGCCACGTTGAGATTTTAAATATATATGATATCCTGAACAAGAATTTGATAATACTTTACCCTTATCTGTACACCTGATTAATTGACCAGAGAGGGGGTACATACCAGTCTGCCTCACGCTCACACAACCAGATGAGTAAGGACGATGTATGATAACGATGGTTATCCGTCGTTGTCTCCCACTAGGTGATTCACTAAGTGCTAGTAGATTGATGATGTCGGTTCTTCTCTACCTGCACAAAGCTCTGGAGTCAGTCACTGTATCGTTGTGTGACAGTTCACTAATTTACTTTACCTCTGGTCAGGTCACTTCACGCAGTCCTCCACACTTATATGCTCCGGTGATGCCACTAGCTCCACTTTGTTTCTTCGCACTATCGCTAGCGATATGACTATGCTATGTAGCACCCTGCTAGCTACACAATGTGAGAGGCCAAATACTATGATCTAGCCTCTATAATCCTTCAATGTCCCGAGAAATTGGCGAATTTC